>NC_141024.2:36277500-36430000 GCF_052040795.2 Danio rerio
AAATAGAATATTCTATTAGATATAATATATCTATTATTATTACCGGCAGTAAAATATGCCGCTGATGTTTCTGTGACATTTTATTGGCTCACGAGGTTCACGTGCTCCAAGTTCAGCGTGAGACTTTTGCAACATTGTGGGAACGCACAATGCTTCACTTTTGGCGCCACAAAATACTGCAGTGAGTGAGGAGGATTTCAGCTTCAAGCTTTCGGCAGTTATCAGGACCTCTGGTGTCACGGTAAGTGTTACATGCATTATAAACATGGTCTTATTTTGTAAAAAGTTAGACAAAACTTTAAATAGCATTCACCTGTTACGTATATTCATATTCAAAAGTAATGGATGTCTCGCGACTCGCGAGGAATAACCGATGAAATGGGCCTGATACAAACACCCATCAAAGCATATGTTACACATTACATTAGCTAACTTCTATATCATTTTTGAACGATTCGTAGTCTATATTTCTGCTTGCACGACATTAGGCGCTTAGATTGTAACTGACACGCAATTTAAAAATAAGCATCTAGTGTTGCCAGATGTAACTTGACTGATTCCAGCCTCAAAACCCGCCGAAATTCAACCGCCCAGAAATCTGGAGGCTATCATATGCTGTTCCGAGTTGAGGACCGGGAGGTGTTATCTGGGGCTGAGGGGAACGTCGTTGCAAAGACGGCCAAAGTTTCTTTACCCACCTATGTCATTTTTACCCGCACAGTATTTAAAACCGTCTAAGTAATTGTGCGGGGAAACCGCTCAATCTGGCAACACTGAATCCGTCAGGCTTTTGCTGTGTCTTATTTCAGAGGCTGGGCCCTCCGAAGGATGTAGACTTCAAAGGTGAGTGCCTCTTTAGTAAGACATGTCATAGTCTATTTTTAAACGTGTTTAGATATCAAAGTCAAATAAACCCAATTCATACATTTAATCCAGAGTTTTCCTTTTAAAAACGTCCTGCCGTTATCAGCGAGCAATGAATCTTGGGATGTTCGAGGCCGCGAAGGATCCACCGGTTGTATACTTCGTTACCTGGGAAGTGAAGGACGCATTTTTGAGGCTGCGTTTGAATTTTTTTAAAATGAAACAGCCTTCGGCGCGCCACGATCACGCATCGCACTTCGAATGCATCATTCGGCGGATGCAGCCTCTGAAATGAGACACAGCTTTTGTCTGCTGTGTTAAAGGTTCAGGACACCCTGGAGAACTTTTTTTTATATTAACAGATTTGTGTGTGTTGAGCATCAGTTAAGACAATGTTAGCACCTGTCAGCTTTAATTGTGGGGAAAACTGGATAATTTTGAGCTTTTGTCAGCTAATTTCAGCTTCCGGGTTTAAAATGATTTTTGGGGCGGGATCAAAATCGGCGACGTAGCGCAGAACTGCAAGTGCAATGATGACGCGTCGGTTTCTCATTATTATTCATAGCAGAGTTTTCTTATCCTATGAGAAGAGCCGGCTGCTTAATTATTCATCAGACCTGCCAGAGTCAAGCCCGAGCTGAGACACAGACCGACAGTTTTTAGCCGTTCATGAAGGCTCATATGCGTTTGTTTCCATGATCCACGGGGTTTGTTGCATGTTTTCCCCCGCGATCTTGTCAGGGCCGATCATACAGCAAAGCTGTGTGTGTGCTGCAAGCATTTTTGTCGGGAGAGCAGCACGAGAATTAGAGAATGGCGAACGCTGTCTTTTATCAGGAGTTTGTTCACATTCAGACACATCGCCGTGCTGCTGTGTTCGCCTAAATCCTCCAGATTACCAGCAGGGCTAACGGTTAAAATAGACAGGTCAGGAGACCTGCTGCACTGAGTCTGCTGGATACAGGGATTGAGGGAGAAGTCCTCATTTATAGGGTTTACCTGAACACACTTATCTTTATAATGATATAAATTGTGGTTATGTGTATATGAAATAACGAATAACAAATGTAGCAGGGCATTAAATCACTGTTCATTTCTTTGCATTTTAACTTTGTGAACTATAAACTCAAGCGTCTCCTCACAGTTTGTCTCATTTTGTGAGCTAACTGACAACAACAGTAGTTGGCTTACGTTCTCCCCTGCTGGCCACGCCCACTCCTGCCCGATGCTCACGGAGCTCCACGCCCATTAATCATGCATCTTTTGCAAAAAATCTGAAGTAGACTTTAACCGAAAGTGGGGGGTGTCATGGCCCTTTAAAAACGGTATAACTTGGAAAACATACTTTCCACAATGTGTTGGTGTGCCATTGATACCAACTGGGGACTTGAAGAGCAAGTGTCATTGTAGAAATGTGTCTAAACAGTTTAATATATTTTAAGTCTAGTATGGAAAAATAATATATTACTGTTGCACTTTAGTTTTGACTGATGACATCTGTTTAGAGATAAAACAGTGATGTAGTCCACAACAATCACATTCCGGCTTAACATTTAACAGCCACAACTGGCTATTATATAGTAGTGCCCTTTTTGTTTGGGGTTACATCAACATAAATAACTTTTCAATTTAATTTAATGATTTAAAAACTCCTAAAGGCTTTACATATTTCGTTACTGGATAAATATACACTATCTAACATTAATCTCGTTTTTTTTTTAGGTTGTTGGCTTAAGATGGAATCTGAGGTAATGGGGTAACACTTTTTTCTGTTATTGCTCTCTTGATAACATATACCTCATTCAGGGGCTAGTTTCTTTGAGGGGGTAGTAGATTAACCAGGTTCACATAATGAATATGGCTGTGGTCCCTGTCTGTCATTGTTTTAAGATTTAGGTGTATGCAGAGTTCCAACGGAAAACCAGAACCTGCCCAACACATTCTACTCTGAGCTTGACCAACACCTTCCTAGCCTAATGACCCTGTTCCGATAGAAGGCAGCCAGAACCGGGAAGATATCAGATACTTTAAATGAAATCCTAAGAATCCATGATGAACAGGTAAAAATATTGTTGTGCATTTTATAGGCTAAAACTTTATTAAAAGATTAAAAGTTTGAAAATTTTGATGATTCAAATGAACTTTGAACACTACACCACTAAAACATTTTGAACACTTTTTTTGTATTTGTCTGGTTTTGTATATATAATTATATAGTTTAACATTTACAGTTCAATTATATACAGTTTTCTTTTTATCGTTATAGGAGTTCCATGATGTGCACATCAAGTGTGTCACTGTTGTTTATGCCTGTGTATCTACGTGAGGAAATCACTGGGTTTTGCTTAAAGCAATTTAGAACTAAAATAACTTTACAGTGAGGTCAAAGAAAATAAATCGCACAAACTATTTGGTTGGAAAGACAGAATAAGAGTAATGTACTGTATGCATGTATGTATGGCGACGCGATGGCACAGTAGGCAGCGCTGTGGCCTCACAGCAAGATGGTCGCTGGTTCGAGCCTCTCCTGGGTCAGTTGGTGTTTCTGTGTGGAGTTTGCATGTTCTCCCCGCATTCGTGTGGGTTTCCTCCGGGTGCTCCAGTTTCCCCCACAGTCCAAGGACATGCGATACAGGTGAATTGGGTAGGCTAAATTGTCTATAGTGTATGAGTGTGTATGGATGTTTTCCAGTAATGGGTTGCAGCTGGAAGGGTATCTGCTGTGTAAAACATATGCTGAATTAGTTGGCGGTTCATTCCGCTGAGGTGACCCCAGATTAATAAAGGGACTAAGCCAAAAAGAAAATGAATGAATGAATGAATGTATATATGCATGTATGTATAAGAAATGTTTGGTGTGGTAATGTAATGTTTTTTTTAAATACTCACCATGCAGGTCCTTAAAAACTAAGCGTTTTTTTTTTTTTTTTTTTAGCATAGTATCAATTTATTGCAACTTTTGTTTACTGTTTGCTAGGCTGACTTGACCAATCTTCTGTTTTTGCTTTAACATCTAGGCCTAGCAATTCCTCGAGTTTTATGTAATTTGTTTTTGTGAAAATACTGGTTAAAAGGTTACTGCATTTTTTTCTCACAATGTGCATTTATTAATGTTATTTGTCATTAATACAGCTCTTGTTTTTAAGAGTTGTTAAGTACAGCTGGGTAGTACTTTGTAACCATATAGGTAATTTAGTTTTAAATGGTTCATGTTTTTGTAAAAGTTCATGCAGGTTCGTGAATTTTTAATGTCAGAGGTGTGGTCTTTAATCT
Source organism: Danio rerio (assembly GCF_052040795.2). Lineage (NCBI taxonomy): Eukaryota > Metazoa > Chordata > Actinopteri > Cypriniformes > Danionidae > Danio > Danio rerio. The sequence continues at coordinate 36,281,638 of NC_141024.2, forward strand.
GCTTTTCAGGTTTTATCCTTTTAAATTAGCACTGCAGTGTCAAATTTAGTTTTGATTATTGTTTTTTAAATGTTATTCTACTTGTACAATACAAGTTACTGGTACTTAAAACAAAAAGACAAAGACAATAATAAATATTGAGTTGATTCAACTTAAAATGGTTCTTTGTGTACTTATTTTTTATGTAATGTTAACTTAATGCCATGAAATTTTAAGCAAAATTTTAAGTTACTGTAACTTAAAATATTTAAATTGGTTTCATAACAAGTTTTAATTTAACTGTAATGAAAAGGTCTAAGTAGCATGTAATCAAAATATTTGTTTTGAAAACTTAATTTTTTTAAGTTCATGAACTTAAAAATTTTGAGGCAACGAGTTACATCGTTACTGTAAACCCATATTTGGGTTTACAGTGTAGTAGATGCAAACAGTAAACAGTGCTGTGCTAAATTTTAGAGTTTAGTTTGTGTGTGTGAATAGTAATTTATTTATTTTGTATTGCTGCAATTATAATCAAGTGCTTAATTTTACAATTTTAAATAGATTTTATTGATAATTTAATTTTTAATACTAACACTACTTTCATTATACGTATTGCTGCATTTGTAGGTAGTGTAATATTAATTGTATGATTTAAATGTGATATTAGTGTAAGGTTATGTTGTTGCTTTATAAATTTTTGTTTTGTGTCACAAAAGTATGTTGTGTTTTTCTGTTTTAGGTGAACATCAAAGTCAAGGTGCTGCAGTTAAATGAAGCCAGAGATGCATACACCCGCAGTAGTCAAAAAATGATGACCAGGTCTTATAAGGTTGCCGATGCGACATACAGCATGACCCTGACTGTATGGGGTGGGGAAGTACTTAATGTTGCAAAATGATACACCCTCACTAATGTGTCAGTGCGGAAAAGCCGAGGTTCGAACCAGTGACCCAGCGACCTTCTTGCTGTGAGGCGACAGCACTACCTACTGCGCCACTGCCTCGCCTACTCTACAATATATATTTTTTATTCTGGCAAGAATAATAGCAAAAGAAACTTTTAATTATTTTGCCCAATCAACAATTGACAAATTATTGTCTGGCTAGTTTTTGTCCTCTACCTTTGAGCTGAAAATGCAATAATGGTCCAACAAACCTGTCCATTATCACTAATAAAGCCTAGAAATTGGACATCAGTATACTGTAAGCCGACAGGTTCATATTTTCTTTTCCAGTTATCAAAGACTTAATTTGTTACTTAATTTTTGTTACATTGTTTAAACTTCAATAATATACATCAGTGTAAAACCTACAAATGATGGAAAAACATATTCTGTAATATTAAAACCACCTGGGTCTCCACTTTTGCCATGGCCTTTTTAGTTGTAACAATCTTATCCCCAAGGTTTTTCCAAACTTTTTAACAAAACACTTTCTTTCCACGGCTGTTACTATTTCTAGCCAAGAATTATTGGTCAGGTTATCTCTATGGTGATCACGCATGGTCGGATCGTTAAGATGTCTGTACAGTTACACTGTTTCAGACAAAATCCCTTCAAAGTGACTCCTATTCAACTCAAATCAAACGCGGCGCCGCATGAACTCTTCACCCAAAATCATGTCGCAGGCTTCCAAAGTGAACCTCCGCAAACACGGCAATGACGACACATATAGCGCGCACACTGAGCTATGGCATGCTGGTCTTATTTGTAGTTTTAATACCGCAAATTACATTAGGACTAGTGAAATAAAGAACTACATCACCACGAAACCAAGAGTTACGTCCCTTCCTCTTTTTGGTCTAGGGTTGGGGAAGGAAAACCACAAAGAAAATTAAAATTTAGAATTTGAGAAAAAAGAAGACCAAATTAATGAATTGTGTATAAATTAAACAAATATTGAGGGAACACTTCAATCCTGCCTCAGAAATGTGAAACAACCACAAGACTAAACTTAAGTTATTTTATTATTTGGTTCTTAAACAATAAATGAAGCATAAATCTTCAGGAGAAGGATTAACCAAAACAACAAACAAAACCGGTCTAGCTCAGGAGGAGTACTAAATACCTTAATTTCAGGTAAAAGAAGAAACAACACAGGCTTTCCTCAACTCCCTTACTATCAATAAACACAGTCAAACAATTACAAAAATAAAAATGGCACCCTCTCCCTACAGCTTAAATTTTTATATCAAAAAGTCAGACAAAGAAATAATACAATTACCTTTTACGTACCACACACAAAAGAATATATGTATTTAAATAACAACTAAGAAAACAGACACACTGCCTGTAAAATTCCACTACGCAAAAACAAACAAGCTTCTCAACACACAGAAACTAAAATTGAACTCACTAGCCCATTAAACTCCTTTTTACAACCAACCAGATCAACATCCACAACGTATGACCACAACAATCACGAGTCTGGAGCACTGTTTTTGTAGCAGCGCATTACTGCAGCACGCTCCAATGATGAGCACCACATGGGCCCAATCAGCTCTACCTAGTGAGCAGGCAGAGAGACACAGTGAAAGTAAAAGAGAAAACACACAACATAACCACTTTCAATGGGCAGTAAACACATAAACAAACAACAATAATAATAAATACATCCAAGGGATGTAACACCAAGCAACAACAAAAAATTATTTAAATGAGCATTAGGAGTAGCATTACATGGACATCGGAAAAGTAAGACCTGTGCAAGCATATTTAAGACCTAGAACAGCGAATTTAAGACTTTTTAAGGCCTAAATTTTAGATGTTTATATTTTAGACCTTTTAAGAGCCCACGGAAACCCTGTGTAAGCCAGATGGCACAGCAGAGGGCAGGTTTCATTCACTTATTGTATGCGCTTTTTGGATATGCACATAAAAACGGTTGATGGAAACTCTATAATGCGAATATTTTTCGAAAATGTGTGTGAATGTACAAAACAGCAGGCTAAGCACATTGTAAAACATCTAAAGTGTTGTTTTGGTCATTCTAAACCGCCTCAACCATTTCAGTATTGTTATAATATTAATATTTTAATGACTGTCAAAATTGTCAAGAGTGTCTGCACTCCATGTCTCGCGCCTTCAAACGCCAGCGCGCGTTCACTGCAAGTCATTTATTAAATGAAGATAATATAGTCCCGTAGCTGCTCCCACCGATGCATATTCTGTTTTTACTTTTGATGTTTGTCGCCAGTTAATCAGAAGGTGGCGATTTTGTTCTCTTTGACTTGTTGGACGGAAACGCTGCTTTATTTACATAGTCTTTTATGCGATATTCTAGTTTTGGGCATACATTTAATTAGCATTTAAGATGATAACATAGCTATTAACACTGCATCAGCACAGCTGTCCCCTTTCTTCCCCATGTACCTGTAGGTGAACAGCTCCTCCGGGTGTGGCCATGGGCATTCATCCTCTGCTTTTTCTTCCTCATTTCTTCTGTCTTAAATCTCCATATGTCTATTGATAACTTCGTGACTGTATGATGATGACGGTCAGCTCACGTAAATCTGCAGTAGCCTGAACTTGTTTTTCGGTTCAAATAATATACCAGGCTTTTCATTGGTCCATTAAGATGACCTTTTTTTATTGGCTACAGAAATGCTGGTCAGTGTGGGGTTGAAATAATAATTTATTTACAGTACTCTGTAACGAATTGTGATTTTAAAAGTTACAAAGTAGATTACTCAGCTTAATTTGTACTCAAGTACAAGTAAAATTACAGGCTTAAAATTATACCCATGGAAGTACAATTACCCCAACAATGTACTTAATTACAGTAACATGAGTAGTTGTAATTCGTTACTCCCACCACTGCTGTTTACTGCTGAGTGTGACATGGCAGGGAAAGAAACAGCACCTCTAAGTCAGAGACCATGGTGCTCGACTGGACAAAGGTGGCCATCTCCAGTTTGAAGGAAAGTCCTTAACTCAAATGTAGCTCAAGTATCTGCGTTTTTTTCATGAGGAATGAAATGTGAGATTAAAAGATGGATCAGTGCAGCAGCAGCAGTTTTGCAGTTGATGTGATTGTCTGTTGTGGTGAACGAGCTGAGATGAAAGGCAATTTTTTCAATTTACCGCTCAATCAAGGTTCCTACTCTCACCTATGGTCATGACTGAAAGGACAAGATCTTAAATACAACCGGATACATTTCACAAAGTGTTATGATCTGCTTGTTTGAGTCGCAACATAAAAGAGAGATGAGCCAACAAAATAGCCTGAATGCAAATTATTTATTATAAAATGTAACTCATAAAACCATGAATCAAAGCAACCAACAAATGTCTAGGGATAATAATGAAGATAAAGAACTTAGGATATAATCACAACAACACTTTAACTACATGATACAAGCAATGCAAAACAAAACCCTAAGGTTAAAGATTTAATGAGAAGGCAGGTCTTGACATGAGGACTCCTGGGTGGCCACGGCGTCCTGGATTAGCTAGCAGCCTAGCACAACAACTTTTATATACCCATAGATGAGTAATGCAGGCATCCAATCAGGATTTACCACATACTCCAATCTGGAGTCTTGAGATCATCACAGTGTAGTAATATTGTACAACTTAATACCTGTCACTCTGCCTAAATCATCAAATATTCATAATTCATCTTTATTTATTTGTGTCTTTCCAGTGATGCTACTCATTCAGGGAGTCAGACAGAGAACATCATCCAAAACAACACTAGCTACATGAATACACTAGAGAGTGGAGTACAGATGTATCCGCACCTGTACAATCACTTGCAAAGAGAGATTTTAAGCTGCTGAGATGCTGTTTTTCAGATGTTTATGAAACTGTTCTTCTTTCAGCTGCCATCATTGTGTTCAAGGTAAACGCGAGGAGCGCAACACATTTACAACCCCACCTACTGCAGTGTAGGAGTGTTGGAAAACAGTATATCGTCACTCAGTCTTTTCAAACATTATTCAGACATAAAACATCCTGTGCACAGAGAAAATGTTTTGCTGCATTCATGTCATGTGTGCAACTTTTGTCCAATTCTGTAGACACTCATCAGATCTGTACGGTTTCTCTCCAGTGTGAATCTTCTTTTGTGTTTTCAGATGTGTTAACTGATTAAACCTCTTGTCACAGTGTGAACACTTGTACGGTCTCTCCAGTGTGAAACGTCGGGTGCAGTTTAAATTTTGAAATAAAAGTCTTCTTACACTCAAAGCACAAATACTCTTTCACACCAGTGTGGATCTTTATGTGTTCATTAAGGTTTGCTAATCGGTTGAAACTCTTCCCACACTGAGTGCATTTAATGGTTTATCTCTAGTGTTGGTCTTCATGTGTTTATTAAGGTCTGAGGAGTTGCTGAACCTCATCCCACACCGAAGCTGCAGTCACACTAGAGTTTGAGCATGCAAAATTCTGTTGTTTGGCGCTGTGAAAAGCGGCGGGATTAAACAAGATTATTAGACATAAAAAGCGAGCTATTGGTCCATATTTTACATTTCTGTCCAGAAAGGTCATGTTTTGATCTTTGATTGGTCTCACACAGTCAAGTGATGCGATTTTGCAGGTCAGAGTTCACCAAGCTTGAACTTTGCAATGCAGTGAACTGCGAAACTTGACACACAAACGTGGTTTCCGGTCTGACACATTCCCGTGCGTATGAATGGAAATCCATGGGGAAAAAAGTCCATTGTGACCGCTGCTTAAGTGCAAGTTTCTCTCCAGTGTGGCTCATAATGTGTAGATTAAGGGATGATGAGCAGATGAAACTCTTCCCACACTGAGTGCATGTGAATGGTTTCTCTCTAGTGTGGATCCTCATGTGTCGATTAAGGTTTGATGATTGGTTGAAATTCTTCCCACACTGAGTGCATGTAAATGGTTTCTCTCCAGTGTGGATCCGCATGTGTTCATAAAGGTGTGATGAGTAGTTAAAGGTTTTTCCACACTGGGTGCAAGTAAAGGGTTTCTCTCTAGTGTGGATCTTCTTGTGTTGATTAAGGGATGATGATTGGCTAAAACTCTTCGCACAATGCGTGCATCTGAATGGGTTCTCTCCAGTGTGGATCATCATGTGAATCTTAAGATCGAAATTTCTTCCAAAACTCTTCCCACACTGAGTGCATGTGAATGGTTTCTCTCCGGTATGAATCATCATGTGTTCATTAAGGTGTGATGATCGGCTGAAACTCTTTCCACACTGAGTGCATGTGAATGGTTTCTCTCCAGTGTGGATCCTCATGTGTTGATTTAAAGGGTCACGAAACACCAAAACACATTTTTTGAGCTGTTGACAGTCGTATATGTGTCCCACACTGCTAAAAACACTATTAGGACCCCTATATTTCACTAAAAAGTGTAAATTGGTTGTTTTTGCGTTATTTCAAGCAAATTCGTACTTCCTGTTTGAAACGAATTTGTTTCGGTCACGGTCATGACATAATAGCGTGTATTCCAGCGTGCAGACTGGGCGTCTGTGCCAGAGTGTGTCTTATTACGTCTTACAGTGTGTTGCATTAATGCATGAGTAAGGCTTGGGTCAAACCAATCAGCGCGCTCTATTGTGCAACTTCATTAATATTCATTACTATCACCGTGTTTTCAGGACAGAGACGCCACGTTGTGTTGGCAAAACAAGCGTGAAGTGTTGCTTTTATAGTTTGCTGCAGTTAAGTTTCGTTTTCATTTTCTCTCTGTGAGAGCTCAGACTCACGTGTGGATTACAGTGTACGCGACGCGCGACAACAATTACGTGTCTAAGGAGGATTATTGTTTACCTGAGAGCTGTTCTCATCTGCAAACGCTGGGATCTGGAATCGTTTGTAGTATTCTCTTCATAAAGACGCGGCTCTAGTTGCTGGTGATTGTCCTGTCTCTACAGATTTGGTAAGTGAGCGACCAGTGCTCTTTGTTTATTCAGTTTGTTCGTATCTAACAAACTATTGCACAGAGTGTTAACACGTTAGCACCACAACCAAACTTTAACCTCGTGTAGGGTTTTTACCGCATTTAGTGACCGGAATAACACGCGTGGCTTTCTGACACTACCTGTCGTGTGCATCTAAGTTTCTGGGAAATGCAGAGGGTTTTTTTTCTCTCATTCGCCGTGCGGTATCAAACATTGCATGAAAAACACACGCTTAGAGCAGCTCCTCGAATCAAATATCTCGTGTGTCGCGAGGGGCATGAATGAATTCCCTGAATGAAAGAGCCAAACTGCAGTTAAAGTCCACCATTTAATAATTTGGCTAATAATTCAACTACAGATGTCCATGTAGGTTAAACACCATCACATTCTCCTGTATGTATGTGTGTGTGTGTGTGTATTTTGACTCTGAAACTCGCGCGTGCCCAAATCGACACTCCCACACCCTCCCACTTTAGTTCCTCCGACACTCCCCCCTAAACAGAGCTGGACACGCCCACTTTTCTGACTTTTTCCAAAGAAGAGGTGTGAAAACACCCTGCTGAAACGAGGGGGTTTCATGGCCCTTTAAGTTTGATGATTGGCTAAAACACTTTCCACACCGAGTGCATGTGTATGGTTTCTCTCCAGTGTGGATCCTCCTGTGAATCTTAAGTTCCCTTTTTCTTCCAAAACTCTTCCCACACTGAGGGCATGTGAATAGTTTCTCTCCAGTGTGGATCCTCATGTGAATCTTAAGATAGCCTTTACTTCCATAACTCTTTCCACACTGAGTGCAGGTGAAACTATTTTTGTCTCCCCTTTTCAAAATACCATCAGTCTGTAAATGAGTTTTTTCCTCAATTTTAACATGATGTTCCTCCTCTTTACTGCCCTCATTCTCTTCAATCAGGTCTGAAATAAATAAAACATGTTTTCATTAAGTCTTAAAAACTCTCATCAAAAGCTGAAAAGTGGAAAGACACTGGAAACATTGGCTACACACACTGCAATTTTGATGCATGGTAAATGTAAAATAAATCAGATCATATTTTGTTTGGTCTATTAACATGTACACATTTAAGCAGATGCAATTCAATTCATCTTTATTTATCTAGTGCTTTTAAAATGTAAATTGTGTCAAAGCCGCTTAACATAGAAGTTATAGTAAATTGAAACCGTGTCAGTCCAGTTTTCAGACTTTCTTACATAATTGATCATAAAAGTAATTTTGGTCATATTAATAAGACAGATTTGAAAGCTGTAAATTGAATTTTTATTTGTATATATTCATAATTACAACAAAATGTTTTTCTAAAATGTGTAAAGCAGACAGGGAACAGGGCCGGAGTGGGACTCCTTTTTAGCTCTGGAATTTCAAGCCTTAGTCCGGCCCACCTCAGTCGACGACTGACTATATCAATAATAATATGCGGATGATCTTCTTTTTCTGTCGAATCCATTTACATGTATTCCAAAAGTTTTTACAATAATTTCAGAATTTGGAAATGTTTCTGGATACAAAGTCAATCTAGCAAAGAGTTTCCTTTTCCCTATCAATGATAGAGCACAGAAAATGTCCTTCCAATCCTTTTCATTTTCATTTTATCGAAGTCCTGATAAATTTGTATAGTGACGCGCAAATATAAGGATTCGTTCAATAATAATTTTAAAACGACATTAGTGCTCAAGGACGTTTTTAGTGCTCAAGGACACTTTACAAACAGTAGTAGAACAAGAAAAGCAACAACCTTAAGAAGGTAGAGAAAATGGGAGACTAATAATACATAAAATAATGACAAAAGACCTGAGAACAAGTAACAAAAGAAACTCGTTCCTGTCTTTCAATAAGTGCTTATGTGCATTTAAGAGAACTAGGCAGCACACTCAGGGCTGCAAGATGGATTTAATTTAGTATTCTTATTATTAAAATGTATCTGAATGAAGATCAAATGACTGAGTTGGTTTTGAGAATGAAAATTAACCTGTTTGTTCCTGCAGATCTTCCTGTTTGACTGTGATTGTTTCTTCAATCTTCACATCTTCACTCTCCTCTTTAATAAACGCCATCTTTATAACAGTGTGGAGATCAGTCGCTTCAGCAGGAGCTTTTCACTGCGTTTGGACACTTTATCCTGTTTAAAATGAACAAAACAATGAACAGAAACAAAATAACTTCTTTTCAACACTTGCTTCAACAGTTTCTTTATATGAGAGTGATTGACAAAAATAAATCAGGTAAGTCTGAGCAAGAAACAATAGCCAAAAACAAATGACCTAATAAAATAAAAACTAGTTCTCCATTTATTATATATATATATATATATATATATATATATATATATATATATATATATATATATATATATATATATATATATAATATTGTATACTTATATTAGAATGACATTATACTAGTAAATAAATAAAACCTTCATTGAAACAAACATTTCTGTTGTTCAAACAATAGCCCTCGATTACTGTGATTAAAATAGTACTTCGTTATATAAAGAATTAAAATAATAGTCAACAGCAGGTGTGTCATATTGGAAGAAAAACCTGAAACTTTAATCAATCGGTTTATATGTGTAAATTTGTGAAACAAACCTTCCTCCAGTTGAACTGCAGCGCGGAAGCGGCGCAGCCTTATGACGTCACACAACACGCCAAAATAAAAGTCTTTTTTGTTCAGTTTTTTTTTTTTTGGCCACTTACTGTTGCAGTCAGGACATGATAAATTTCTCTCTCGTTTTCCACTTTACACAACATATCTGCTGTCTTTCATATACATCGAAATTCAGTATTTGAAGTTGATCAAAACTTTTAATTCAAACATTTTAAAACAATTTTGAAAAACTTGTTTAATCCACTAAGTTTAAGTGTTTTTTTATTATTATTGTTGCAAAAAAAGTTTACATCACAAAACAGGGAACAATCAACATCGCAAGGCATATTTACCATTAAAATAAATAAAACAAATTTAATTTGTTACAACTGCAACAAAAGATCTACATAAAAAGAGAAACAAAACATTATGACAATAAGTGTTTTAAAAATAAAGTACAGAGAGCTTCAGTTATTTTACTTTGATTTCTGAAGTATTTGAAGCTTTGAGCCACTTTCTCTACCTCAGAAAGAAAACACCTAAAAGAGGGTCAGCACTTTTGATATTTACCCATTAAAATAAAGTTCACAACATCAGAGAAAGAACAATGTAAATCAGCTTTGTCAAATAAAATATCTTCTAGAACAATAGGGGGGACTGAAATCATCTTTAATGAAAGCCAAGGATGGATGTCAAACCAGAATTTAAAAGTAATTTCACAAGAAAAACATAAGTGATCGAGTGTTTCTGGAGCAGAAGCTACACTTGTCAACATCAAAGTTAAATCTTTTTTGAATAAACTAATTCACAGGATATATCCTGAATACAATTCTGTAATGAGTTTCCTTAACCTTTGGTGCTACAGGATATTTTAGATAAAAGGTAAAAGCTTTGTCCTCTACTAAGGGTTTAACAACTCCTAGATGATGACACTTAAAATCACCAATGATAAGCATTTAAATTGTTTGTAAATAAGCTTGTTGTTACATTTACTATCGAAAATATCAACATTTGATATTTTTAAAAATGGAAGAAAAGTTACAAGTGTACATGGGAGATCAAAACAATTACTTTAAATTAGCCTAAATAAAGCAATAGGTATAGCCTCGCAAATTTCAGTATAACCTTTATCAGTGATTTTAAATCTATATTTATTTAAAAATTCGTTATGAGATAGTAGCAGTCCATTTACATCTAACAAATCATTAATAAATATAATGCCTTTATTGTACCAGTCACTTCTAAACAATGATTTCCTGTTAATAATAACAGCCCAATTATTCCAAAGAGTGGATTTATGAGGGAAAAAATATGGGTAAATATCATTTTCCAAAAAAGTAGTTCTTGCTTATGAAAATTAGACAGCTTCAAATGAAGTTTTGAACAATCATAATCATATCTTAATACAAATTCAAGGCCAACATTTTTTAAAACAAATTATTTGGCATATGATACCATATTGAATAAGGCTTAGCTAAACACTCTTTCAATCATTTAACTCTAAAAGTGCCAAGAAGACATTCAAAATCGATTGCTTTCAAACCTCCATATTCATACTCTTTGACCATATGATTCTTACGTAAATAATGTGTTTTATTTTTCCAAATAAATTTAAATAATATTGAATTTATAGATTTACCTAATTTGGGAGGAGTATATAAAGGATAAGTTAAATATATAATTTTAGATAATCCCGGTCAAAAGAATTGTACCCAATATGGAAAGGTCTCTAGCTAGACAATGATTTAGGGATTTTTCCATCCCTTCTATTTTGATATTACAATTTGCACATTCTCTATTAACAGAATTTTTGAAGATGGTAACTCCCAAGTATTTAACTTGTCCTTTTACTTGAATACCCTCTAACTCTCTTAAAGTACAATTCTGAATAGTTAATATTCCACATTTTCTTAGGTTTAAGGTGAATTTAGAAGTTTTAGGAAACAGAAATTTTGACAAGAGCTAAAGGGAGCACCTCCCTATTCTTAAGAATTAATAGAGTGTCATCAGCAAACTGACTTAAACTAAAAGTCCTACCAGGTATATCAATACCTAAAGTGTACTCTGAATTTTTTTAATATAATGACATAAGTTCAACAGCTATATTAAAAAGAAAAGGTGAGATGGGACATTCTTGATGGATTCCTCTTTTGATGTAAACTCTAGGACATGATCCTAAATTCAGAGATTTACTACTCAATATATCAGTATAGAACATGGAAATTACCCTAGAAAAGCTTGGACCAAACCCAAAAGTTTCTAAAGACGTTCTAAAAACAAAAAAGGATGCTCAAGAGTATCAAATGACTTGAAAAAGGCTAGAAATAGAAATAAACTTGTCTGAGGAATTAAATAATCGAGCATATCAACTTTCAGTCTGAATACTTCTCCCTTTAATGAAAGCTGATTGTGTTTCATTAATTATCTCGCCTATACCTTTTTTTTTGAGTCTATTAGCTAATAGATGAGAAAGCAATTTAGAATCATTGGACAAAAGAGTTATGGGTCTCCAATTGTCTAAAAATAATTTGTCTTTGCTTGGCGTTGGAACTAAAATTATTAAAATCTGCTTCATAGAAGTCGATAGTTCTGCTTTCTCTTTACTTTCCTTAGTTGCTTCAAAAACTAAAAATCTTATCTCTGGCCAAAAATGTTAATAAAACTCAACTGTAATTCCGTGTATGCCTGGATTTTCCATTGGACATTTTAGAAATAGCAACATCAAGTTCAGAAATAACAATGTCAGATTCCATCATTTCACGGAAGCTGTCATAATAGGAACTTTATCTTTTAAAAAGGAAAAGAAAAAGTCACAATCACTCTCATTAAATTTTGATTTATATAATAATATGAATAGATGTGATAATCAATCAAAGTTTTCTCTTCACTTACATTGTTATTTATGCTACGTTTATTAATAGTTTTTGAAGATTGTCTATGCTTTACTAAATTAAAAAAGTATGAAGAATTTTTCTCCCCCTCCTCTATCCATTTCACTCTAGATCGTAAAGCTCCTTTAGCTTTCTCTGTATAATAGTAATCCAACTCTGATGGCAAAATACGAAGTTCATTTTGTTTTATATCTCCAAGAAAATCTTTATCACCAAGGTCATTTAATCTAGATAAAACTGTTAACTGTCTTTTTTTCCTAACAGAGGAAAACAATAGCTCATTACATCAGATCAAGCCATTTTTTTAACTCGATTTATTTTCAATTTGAGTAAAGCATGTGGCAAAAGAACAAGAAAACCAAGCCGCAAATAGGGAGAAAAGCATTTGCCGAATGCTTATTTAAAAAGCTGTTTAAAATGTGTTTTGTGATTTATTAACCCAAATTTTTACTGTTTCATTAATCAGCCTTTAAAACATGGATTAAATAATAATACAGTAATAAAAGTGTCTATTTATTTATACATTTTAAATGTTTTTGTTTTATTGCTTAATTAAATTACTTTTAAAAACACAATTCAAGCATATCTATTTATTTGTCCATTTAAATTGTGATTTATTTATGTACATTTTTATGCTGGTCGAAGCAGTGGCGCAGTAGGTAGTGCTGTCCCCTCACAGCAAGAAGGTCGCTGGTTCGAGCCTCGGTTCAGTTGGCGTTTCTGTGTGGAGTTTGCATGTTCTCCCTGCATTCGCGTGCTTTTAATCCGAGTGCTCCGGTTTCCCCCACAGTCCAAAGACATGCGGTACAGGTGAATTGGATAGGCTAAATTGTCCATAGTGTATAAGTGTGTGTGTAAATGTGTGTGTGTGGATGTTTCCCAAAGATGGGTTGCAGCTGGAAGGGCATCCGCTGCGTAAAAACTTGCTGGATAAGTTGGTGGTTCATTCCGCTGTGGCGAACCCAGATTAATAAAGGGACTAAGCTGACAAGAAAATGAAGACATTTTTATGCTTCAATAATTAAATTGATCATTTGAGTCTTTGTTTTTCTAACTAGCACTCTTGTACGGTGGCCGGGAAGTGCAAAACAACATTACAAAGTTTGAAACACCTTTAAAAAACTCGAGACAAATTTACATTTTAAAAAACATCTTTACTTATCATCAGACACAATTACAGAGGAAAAACAATTTTACCAAGGACGAAACAAATTTACATTTTAGAAAACAAATTAACATGACGCAAAACACTGAACAAATTTACAATTACAGATTCCCTTTGGAAAGGGAATGTACCACACCCCGGAAGTGACGTAGAATGTACCACACACTGGTAGTGAACCGGAATGTAACACACACACTGGAAAATATCAACAATATCCAGCTTGTGTGTGACTTCGTAGACAGGTTTCCACAAGTCTACAACTATAAAAATCACGGTTTGACTAACTGTGATAAAACATATTAGAGCTATTCTGAGAAAATATCAGCGTGAGAGTGCATAGAAACATGTTAATGCAAGTACATGGAAACAATTCAAGCACGGCACATGTTGACTGATAAGATACCGAAACCGATTTCAGAACCTTTTGACTTGGGTTCGAATCCAGTTGATGTCAATTATAATTATTTCTTTAGATTAATTTTGGTTAATGCTGTTCTGCCACACAAATATTAAATCAACAATGATACAATGACACCAAGTAATAAGAATCTTTATTTGGTATGGGCATGTTACTGTGAAAAAGTGACGAATCTGCCAATCTGCAAACATGGATAGTTTGCACAAGTGAAGGGGAGCCTCTGTTAACACGGACACCAGTTAAACCATAACACAGGCTTCCTTCAGTTTACTGTTAAGAGTCCTCAAGCAGAGGTTTACGCTGTGTATACTTGACATCATGTTCACGATTACAGCCTACGAGTGGATCTCGTGAAAATTTGATTGATGCAGCATGTCTGGTGTTTCCGTCTGTACCGCGTCCTTTATAAACTAAACACAGACCACTTGCAAAGCAAAACCGTGTTAAGCTGCTCATGTGTTTGCCACAAAACGGGCAAAACAACCCTCGACTGCTGTCCATGTTCAGTCACCATAAACTTTGTTTACGCCATGTACTCCACAGCACGAATTTACCGCGCTCACCAGCAACAACAACAACTTTCCCCGCGTCACTACCGGTGTGTGGTACATTCTACGTCACTTTTGGGGTGTGGTACATTCCCTTTCCGTAGGCAATCTAATTGTAAATTTGTTTCAAGATTTGTAAAAGTGTTTAGGTCTTGTTAATTTGTTTTCTAAAATGTAAATTTGTTTCGTCCTTGGTAAAATTGTTTTTCCCCTGTAATTGTGTCTGATGATATGTAAACATGTTTTTCAAAATGTAAATTTGTCTCGAGCTTTGTAAAAGTGTTTCAAACTTTGTAATGTTGTTTTGCACTTCCCGGCCACCGTACTCTTGGGCTTCCATAATCATGACACTGAACACTTATCATGCGTACAATTCAGGCTTAAACGTGAATAAATTATATTTTAAAGAACATTTAATAAAAGAACAGTGATTTAAAAATGCAATAACGTTTTAGTGAGCACAATAAGCTCATTATAAAATATTCCAAACTTTTAAAGGGGCTGTATATTATAGTATTTACAACTATTTGTTTTACAACCTTTGTTGAACCCACCTGTTTCTGATGTTTACTGGGGAGCGATTCTGAATGTCTGGCAACTGTGCAGAGCTAAAAAAAAAAAAAGATCACTGTATTAAGTAGTTTGAGGGGACATGTGGTATATTGTCCAGTGGCTCCCAGTGCTTCAGCATCTCTGTACATGTATCCAGTGGAGCTGGTGGTACTACTGGTGCTGGTTGTGGCCAAAATCAAAGTGGGAACTATAGTAAAAGCTCAGTTGCATCTGAGGTAACAGGTGGATATTCTATTAATGGAGAAGGGGGAAGGAGTGGCTTTGGTGCTGGTCATCTCATCAAAATTAAATGGAAACTTGTTAAAATAGACTATAGTCACATTTGACTTTTTTCACTTGAAATGACAATCTTTTTGCTAAATTAAAATTATTCAACCCATTCTTTAAACAGGGTTTTGCTTGTCACCCTAAAGAGTTTAAAACAATAATTAATATGATCCCTAAAAACATCACAGTATTGATCAGAGGTTTTCTTTCACACTATTCTGTAATGTTCTCTCTTCTATCTTTATTTTTAGAGATCCAAAATGTGATAATAAGTTTTAAATGAATATTCTTATTCAAAGGCTTCATCATAATCAGCTCAGACCTCGTTTATTTTTAAAGATTTTAATTCACAGGAATTAGAAAAATAAGACAAGTTACATTTCTTTTTCAATTCTCCCCAAAATTAAAGAACTTTAGTTTAAATGATTAATGATGTGTATCCATCAAAAGAATTCCTGAGATTAAAAGTTGATAATAAGGAGATCTTGTCAATTTTGTGAAAGTCATATTGAAAACACTGAGCATGTTTTCTATAATTGCATATACTCATGTCTCATGTCAATATCCATGTAAACCCTTTTTGCAATAAACAAGTTAAATTTAATGTGACTAAAGAAAATTGTACACAGCATTAAGTAGTTAATAACCATTTATGCTTTGCAAAAAATTCTTCATTCATAAATATATAAATTTATAAATGTTGGTTTTTAAACCTTTTAAAGGGTGACAATGAGATTTATAGACCCATACTAGTTTTAAAAAAAAACTATCCTTTTTCAGTTTTATTTTGCCCACCTAACATTGCTGTTAGTAATTGTAGTCACACACACACACACACACACACACATATGTGTGTGTGTGTATTTATATATATATATATATATATATATATATATATATATATATATATATATATATATATATATATATATATATATATATATATATATATATACATGTGTGTGTGTGTGACTACTATTACTAACAGCAATGTTAGGTGGGAAACCCAGTATCAGATTACTGAAGCACTTCAGCTATCTGTTCATTCAAATTATATATATATATATATATATATATATATATATATATATATATATATATATATATATATATATATATATATATATATATATATAGAATTTGAATAAACAGATAGCTGAAGTGCTTCAGTAATCTGTTGAGTACTGGAATTAGCATGTAAGATAACAAATCACTCATATTCTCATTCACAATAGAGATACTGGGCTTCCCATACACAGATTTATTTGTAGTAATGTGGGAGTTTTCACATGAACATTTCTTCAAAGGTAACCAGTTGTTTACAGAAAGTTTAATTGTCTTCATGAGGAAAACTTTTTTATTTTCTAAAATCAGTCCATCAAAATAAATGTGTTATGTTTTGAAACCAAAGTCTTCATTTGTTACCCACAACTCATCAAGATTTGATCAAGTCAAAATCTCATAATCTGACACAAATCTGATCTGTGGTAACTGGCAAATGGCATTGTGTAGTCTGAACAGGGCTTTATGGAGTCTGCATCAGTCTCTCACTGTCACTGCAAGTTCACACCGGCCGACTTTTATTCACCAACAAGTTTTGTGAAACTGCAGACAAAAGCCCAAAATTGGAGGCAAATCTGTTTGTTCAAGGGAGTAAAAATCAAACAGTGTGAACGATCAAAAACACAATCTAAGAGTGTAGGACAGTTTTCTCTGCATCTCCCCAAACATTTTCTCCTCCCTAATCTTTCTAATTCTCTTTTCAGAGCCGATCATTTGATTGCAGTGTGCAATGTGCACAAATTTGGTTCTCAGTTCATAATAACTTGAAACACATATAGTTATTTTGCTTCATTGCAGCCCTGTAGAAACTCTCACAATCTGGTACATCTTCACCCCTCTTCAGTTATTGAGTTTAAATCTTCAGGTTCAAAGGGTTTCATTCCAGTAACTTGAGATGTATTCAAGAGTTTACACTTGTCCCGAGATGCTATCCCGGGAAAGCCTTAAGCTCCGCTGGACAAGGCCTCATTTTTTCTCTCCATTGTGAAGCTTCATGTGATTGATGAGGCTTCTTTTATGTTTAAAGACCTTTCCACACTCACTGCATCGAAAACGCTCGGCTGAGTGAATCTTCATGTGTTGCTTAATGGAGTCTTTGCACTCTTTTCACAATGATCATATGTGGTTCCAGTGTGACCATTCATGTGGTTCATGATTCTAGCTTTCGTTGTGAAGCTCTTTCCACAATGAGCACATGCAAACGGCTTCTGTCCGGTGTGACTTATCATGTGGTGTTTGAGTGAGCCTGTATGTGGGAAACTTTTACCACACTCTGTGCATGTGTAAGGTTTCTCTCCAGTGTGAATCCTCATGTGGATGGTAAGGTTTTGTTTTTGAGAAAAACCTTTCCTACACTGTGTGCAAATAAAGCTTCTCTCTCCAGTGTGTGTTCTCATGTGGGTTTCAAGATTGCCATTTTGCTTACAACTCTTTCCACACTGAGGGCAAGAGTAGAGCCTCTCCCCAGAGTGAATTCTTCTGTGCACTGCCAAGTTTCCTGTAGAATAGAAGCTTTTTCCACACTGTTGGCATGTGTACGGCCTCTCTCCAGTGTGAATTCTCATGTGCACTGTTAAGTTTCCTGTATTATAGAAGCTTTTTCCACACTGTTTGCAGGTGAAAGGTTTCTTTCTAGTGTGAACATCAAGGTTTGGCTTTTGACAGAAACTCTTTCTACTCTGTTTACAGCTGTAATTACACCTAGACTTGGATTTCCGAGATCTTCCACGTGATAAAGTCTTTTTAGTGAGTGTGGGTTTTTCATCAGTCGTTATTTCTTGTTATTTCTCTTCCATTTCATTCCATTGATGTGTCTCTTCTTTCAGCACTATCAGGTCTTCAAAAAAGAACAAAAAAGTGAACTTTAGTATAAAGGCTTAAAGTGGCAAGCATGAAATGGATGTTTACCCTAAATATAAAAATGAGCTTACCATTTACTCTCCATCATGTGGTTTTAAACATTTCCTGTCTTCTGGAACACAAAGTAAGCCAGCATTTTTATCACTATACCTTATTTTGTGAAGGAAAGTAAATGGTGAGGCTATTTTCATTTCTGTGTCAGAAAGTCATACCAACACTGACTCACATAATCAACACATCTCTTGACTCTGGTTTAGTCCCCACTGTATTACTACTCTAATTGTGAATCTTTACTGTTCCTGTTTCAATAGGGTGCTCTTGCTAAAAGGAGCAATGGCAAAGAGAGACTTCCAGTGCAGACTTTGTTAAGATGCTGCAATCTAATCATGGGAAAGACACTTGCTCCTGAGCAGATTCGAGCTTGGGGATGTGTTGCTGTCACACCAACGAGTCTGCCGTGAGTTCCAAAGAACACATTATACTGACTAGTTGCCAACTTTAATTTACTCTCTCATTTCCAGCGTTCACTGCGAACGCGCACACACTCAAGCAGTTTGGCCTTGTTTAAAACCATATCTGACAGCGGTGGGATTCGAACCCACGCCCCCGAAGAGACTTGAGTCTAAATCCAGCGCCTTAGACCCCTCGGCCATGCTACCCTAGATGTATCCATGCAGTGGTCCCTTTTCTGCCCAATTTTACGGAAGCAAAACAGCAGAGAAGACACAGAGCTTCCTAGTGAAGCCCTTCAACTTTGGCCAAGGAGTCTACATTTGGATGTGAGCGGAAGCATGCAGTATCTCTTCGCAAGTCTGTTTGCTCAAGCAGAGAGGTCATTCTCAAGCATCCTAAAAGGACTGCCTGGCAGCCGTGGGATTCGAACCCACGCCCCCGAAGAGACTGGAGCCTTAATCCAGCGCCTTAGACCGCTCGGCCACGCTACCTTACAAAGCTGCTTTCCCTGAGCTGTTTCGACACCAACTTGTTTCAAGTAGCGCAACAGCTCTGGGAAATCAGTTCAATTTAGCCATGCCTAGCTGGAGCTCCTCCACAAAGAAAGAGACCTCCTTAATACCAGCTTAGGAAGCACTCCCACCTTCCTGTCAACCACAGTTCTGTCTCTATTTGAGCACACCTCAAGGCATTTGAAGACTTCTCCTTACGGCAGCCAGCTGCGATGCATTTAAGCACCTGATTACAAGGTAACTGTTATTTCACAAAAGAGTGAAAGTTACTGATTCCATCACAGCAGACCCCACATTGTTGTTGTTATTATATTCAAATCCAGTTATAGAGTATTACTACTCTAATTGTGAATCTTTACTGTTCCTGTTTCAATAGGGTGCTCTTGCTAAAAGGAGCAATGGCAAAGAGAGACTTCCAGTGCAGACTTTGTTAAGATGCTGCAATCTAATCGTGGGAAAGACACTTGCTCCTGAGCAGATTCGAGCTTGGGGATGTGTTGCTGTCACACCAACGAGTCTGCCGTGAGTTCCAAAGAACACATTATACTGACTAGTTGCCAACTTTAATTTACTCTCTCATTTCCAGCGTTCACTGCGAACGCGCACACACTCAAGCAGTTTGGCCTTGTTTAAAACCATATCTGACAGCGGTGGGATTCGAACCCACGCCCCCGAAGAGACTTGAGTCTAAATCCAGCGCCTTAGACCCCTCGGCCATGCTACCCTAGATGTATCCATGCAGTGGTCCCTATTCTGCCCAATTTTACGGAAGCAAAACAGCAGAGAAGACGCAGAGCTTCCTAGTGAAGCCCTTCAACTTTGGCCAAGGAGTCTACATTTGGATGTGAGCGGAAGCATGCAGTATCTCTTCGCAAGTCTGTTTGCTCAAGCAGAGAGGTCATTCTCAAGCATCCTAAAAGGACTGCCTGGCAGCGGTGGGATTCGAACCCACGCCCCCGAAGAGACTGGAGCCTTAATCCAGCGCCTTAGACCGCTCGGCCACGCTACCTTACAAAGCTGCTTTCCCTGAGCAGTTTCGACACCAACTTGTTTCAAGTAGCGCAACAGCTCTGGGAAATCAGTTCAATTTAGCCATGCCTAGCTGGAGCTCCGCCACAAAGAAAGAGACCTCCTTAATACCAGCTTAGGAAGCACTCCCACCTTCCTGTCAACCACAGTTCTGTCTCTATTTGAGCACACCTCAAGGCATTTGAAGACTTCTCCTTACGGCAGCCAGCTGCGATGCATTTAAGCACCTGATTACAAGGTAACTGTTATTTCACAAAAGAGTGAAAGTTACTGATTCCATCACAGCAGACCCCACATTGTTGTTGTTATTATATTCAAATCCAGTTATAGAGTATTACTACTCTAATTGTGAATCTTTACTGTTCCTGTTTCAATAGGGTGCTCTTGCTAAAAGGAGCAATGGCAAAGAGAGACTTCCAGTGCAGACTTTGTTAAGATGCTGCAATCTAATCGTGGGAAAGACACTTGCTCCTGAGCAGATTCAAGCTTTTTTTTTTTTTTTTCTTTATTAAAAAATACATCATCAACAATCATGACATTTATACATACAAATATTTAAAAGATAAAATATTTAAAAATCTCCAGGTAAGAAAACTTTAAAACCAGTCCAAGTTTGTACAATATATGGATTATTTTTTGTAATACATTTTTCAAAAATGTCCATCTTTTCATACATTTTGCAATAGTCATATATAACCATTATTTCCTCAGTCACAATCTGTTTATACAACAAAACCAATGGAATTTTTTTTTCTTTTGTTTCATAATATTTCTTCTTTTCCATATTGTATATCTTGCAAGAGTCAACATATAATTAAGAGCAAACTTATTTTTTGTTTTCCCATTAAAACCAAATAAAAACAGTGTATCCCATTCTTCTAAAATATTGTTTTCATCATACAGAAAATTGCACACCATTGTTTTCAACATCTTCATAAAATCACTCTTTTTACAATTTAAAAATAGGTGTAACACGCCTTCCTTTTTTTCCAAACACACTTTACACAAATCATCTTGTGATACCCCAATCTTTTTAAAGATAATCTCTGTCATTATGCAGTTGTGTCTTAACATAAAATCTAAGTTTTCCAATGCTGGACTTTTTAAAATTGATCTTACATTTTTCCATATATTTGAAGTATCAAAGTTTTCAAATAACTTTTCCCAAAATTCTCTTGATTTAAGTTTTTTAAACACAGTGTTACACAAACATGTATAAAACATCTTGATAGGACAATCATTGATACTAATCTTATCTTCATCCATTTTTAAAAAAAACTTTTATTTTTCTATTTTCAGTTTCTTTTTCATTCTCTTCAATACACTGTAAAAACGCCAACTTTCAAAAAGTCCTCTGAACAAAGATTAATAAGTTAACTGAATTTAAATATTTTCATTTGAAATGCTGACAAATAATAGTTAGTTTGTTCAACAAATATGGTGCTTCAATGTGAAAAACTTAAAATATTTCGTTGAACTAATACAAAATTCTTAGTTTTGCGTTGATGCGTGCCCTTCTTGTTGGCGCATGCGCCTTATAAGCTTCTGGCGCATGCGCAATTTACTTCCATAGCTCACTGCAGGGGGTACCTGTCTCGTGCGCGCGACAAAACGAACCATCTTTCTTTCTGCGGAGCTACGTGTCAATCGTTTTCATAATCGATTGTATATTAGTGATGGTGAAATGAAGCTTTCTGAACCAGTAAAGCGCTCGACTTAATTGTATCGGAAAAAGGTTCGTTACTCGAAGCTTTCTAAATCAGAGCTCGATGAGGACCTCTTCTGGTGAAAGTGTGTGAAAGCACTGTGTTGCCATAATGTCAAATGTTCACAACTGACCAACTCATTCATGTAGTAATACAAAAACAGCAATATAAACAAATTACTCAATTACTGTAGTTTTTACACAAGATATATTACATTACACAACTGATGATTGTAGTAAAATCCAAGGTATTCAAAAGTTTATCATAATACAATCAGTCCTGCTCCAAGCGGGGATCGAGTCAGCGTCTCCCGATTGGGACGCGAGTGCTGTAGGAGGCTATGTGAATGATGCTTCAGTGTCGCACTCACCAGATGGTCTCTGTTAAACACAATACTACGATATGCGGTGGTTTTTTTTTAAAGATAGTCGTAAAAAATACGCTAATACACTTTAGTATGGTTCAAAACCTTATTACTAAAAATTACTATTGTATTTTAGTTTAATTACTGGTGTGTGGGACTGGTGCAGTGCTTTGAAACAAATGTATGTAATCGACGCCAATTCTCTCGCTATACACTTTACTATGAGGATGTTTAAACCTTTGAATCAAAATTCGAAGCAGTCACGTGGGTATAGGGGAAAATGAAGCTTCGGACGTCACTGATCACGTGATGATGGCAAAACGAATCAAGCTCCGGTACACTGCTTCACTGCGAGATGTATCGTTTTTTTGATACATGCTTCGAAGCCTCGGCGCACAACGTCACATCACTATTGTATATAATAGGCCTTTTTCACACTTCCTGGTTCCGGTAAGCGAAGCAGTGTACCACAACATCCGGTTTCAATGCGACGGAGCAAGAAAGAATGGCAGGGTCATCTCATCGCTGTGATTGTCGCGTTCCCAGCTGCTCCAACTCAAAAACGACACTCTTACTTTAATGACCACGATCTCCCGAAAGACGAAGGACAGGGAAAATCATGGATGACAATATTAAAGGGGGTTGAATGCCATTTCAAGTTATATGCGGGAGTACGCTCGTATGCTGAATGCACTTCAAAGCGGAGATTATTATGTTTCATTAAAGACTAGTGGTCTATGGTTTATTTTGATGAGTAACTATAATATAGACAAAACTCCAGTTAAGCTATCTGCCTTCCACAAACAAGTGCTCATCATGGTCATTAATCTATAAGCATGATTTATCCCTACATTGTTGTTATTTTGGAATAATAGACAGTTCATACAAATGCAAATCTCTTTTTTTTATTGGTTTGACAGCAAAATTATTTGTTTAATCAGTTATATAATAAAGATGGTATACTTTTCTTACAATGAAGTCCTTTATTACAAAATCTCAATAACCCAGCAAGTTTTCAACTGTTATTGGTTCAATTCCTTCAGAGACATGGTATTCATATATGTTATTTAGAGGTATTAATAAGACAATCCTTCTGATGCATCGTCTTTTGATATTACTAAATCTTATGTCGGCAAATTTTGTTTTACTAAATACCAAGAGTAATAATAGAGCTATTCATACTCTTTTCCAAAAAGAAATCATTACTGTACCTTATATTCAATTGTATTATATGTCTTTATTAAAGGGTGAATTGAAGAAAAGTGTGGCTGTTACCACAGAAATATCATGTTAGAAATAGAATTAAAGAAATGTCCTATAAACTCATCCATAGTTTTTATCCAGCAAACGTTTGCAAAAATTTAAAAGTGGGATTGATGTAAATTGTATTTTTGTAACGAATATGAGGAGACAGTTTTACACTTATTTTAGCATTGTACATAGTCAGCTTATGGGGTGAGCTGCAAAATGTATTAATAACGATTCTTTTGTGTTCAAAACCTCTTTCATTATGGATAAATGTACATTTGGGCTTTACTTGATTATCCTAATCTAGAGGAAAATAGTTTTATTTATTTAATTTGCTTATGTTGTTAACAAAATTGTACATTCATACATGTAAATTTACTAATATGAAACCAGATTTTAAGGTATTGATGACTGAAATATGCTTGTATAATACCAGTATCAACTCTCTAAACAAGAAACTCGACCCACTTTAAAATGTGTGAACTCTACAATGTATTTCATTATTACATATGTTATATTACATTTTGTATATTTGTATTTTATTTTATTATTTGTATTATTACACCCTGATATGTACATTTTTGTATTGTAAAATGTTATTTGCTGTTCTTTTAATAAATAATAAAAATGAATATTATCCACGAGTAGGAGCTAACGTGTTTCCAGACTTGAGAAAACCTCACGAGCATTAAACAACCTGTAATGTATTAACCGATAGCAACTCGCCTGTACAGCTACCTCGCCATTCACTATATCTGACTCTGAATAAAAAGGAAGGAGGGGGTTAGCACAGTTTACAGACAGGACTACTGACATAAAACTCATCCTGCTGGATGTTAAATAGCCAGGTTAATCTAGTTTACGAATGGCTTGAATGAGCAGATTTTATGTTGTTGGCTGTGCACCTTACTGGAACCTGACGTTGCAAACGCTGTGTAAGACACGTTTTCTGCACAAACTCTGCAAATCGGTATCATCTTTTAAATGCTGTTTTATTAAGGCAGTTTTACACATTCACCGAACAACATCTTCCTGTCCAAATTATGGCAAAGTTGACCGTGAGAAAGTCATCCGCTGTCCCGAGGCTGTCATGTCTCTGCGACTCCTAGCGAACCCGGAAATATTGACACACTGCTTCGAAGGGCGCTTCCGGTGTTCAATTCCGCTGTGAAAAAGGTCTATTGTATACATGTTTTTTGTGCGATGTGCTACCCATCTGACTGTCCGATCTATTTTACCAGTGTATTAATGATGTGAGAGAACGTGATAGAGCGGTTAAGAGCAGGCCAACGACGTTTCTGCTAAATCATAGGTATGTATGTCTTTTTTGTTGTCATCTAACGTTATATTATTTGATATGTTGGGTTTGATGTGCGCGTGTATCCTAATACGGAACTATTTGTTATAATTTAGCCGTGAGTTGTTTCGTGCACTTGGTTTTGGCTATTTACATCAATAAAAGTTTTGAGTGAATGTATTTGAAACAAATAGCGATTTCAATCAAGTCATTTGCTTTAATAACTCACGTTTAATACAATGAGTATCATATAACATACCAGATCAGGTATCCAAGTCAAATTTCCTTGCTAAAACGAATATAACATTATGTCCTGTTTATCTGGATTGCTGTCAGCATTGCGCACATCATAACCTTTTTTCCCTTCGAACCAGAGCCAGTGGAACAAACGGTGACGTGTTTAACTGTGTAATTTGTGTGAAAATCGTGTGATTTTCATGTAATTCATTGCTTGATTTGCTTGTATATTAGTTAGCTCGACTAAATGTCTATCATATTCAGACCAACTTGCTTTAACAGTCAGCTAGCTTTTATTTACATAAAAAATATAAAGGGCTAAATATATATTTTTCTTTCTTTTTGCTCAAAAGGACTGAAATATTGACAATGACATAATTCAATGCAAGATTTCCTTGAGGAGGTGAGACTTGTTATCATCAGTGAAATTTGACGGTCATTCACCAGCAGATGCAAGAAACCTTTTCTCTTTGCCCAAAAGAAGTTGTTGAGATTTAGCCAGGAAGAAATTAGAGAGATAACCTGGACTTTAAGGAAGAGGTAAGTCACTATATTGCAATTGCTTTGGTTTCATTCAAGGTAGTAATGATAATGCTAAAAATAACAAACAACATTACTATTATATGTAATTCAAAATACATCTGTATTCAGCATTTGAACATTTAAATATTTACATTTACAAATATATATATATATATATATATATATATATATATATATATATATATATATATATATATGTGTGTGTGTAAATATTAATATGTATGTTTTTTTTGTATATTGTAGATCTGCACAGAGTTTTCTCAGATCTGTAATGTAGATCTCCTGAGACAGTTAATCGAGTGACTTGATAAATATACAGCACCTCTCCTGAAACTCTACAGAAAAAGAAGGGATTCAATGGGTCCAGAGATGGATACAACTTTAAACAAGATGGATGAGCAGGTACTCATTAAGATTTTTTTTTTCTTATACACCCGTCTGATGTTTTTAACATGTGCAACATATTTTGTCCTGTCAAACACAAAAGCATGAATTTCATGCTCAGGTAATACAGTCTAATAAAACGTAATTGCAACAATTTAATTGTCCAGCCCTTTTGCATTAATTTTAATTGTGTCAAGTTGTGTTTTGATTGTGAGATGGAAGTAAGATAAATAACAGATGTTTCACTTGTTTTGAGTGACCATTTCAAATGAATACATTCAAAGAGGAAAATAGAAAATAATAGCTGTAGTTTTTAACTCAAAGTAATTGTCACATGAAACTAAACATTTTTCTAAATTTGCCAACACAACCATTATCAAATTCCATTGTATGGAAACCACAAAATTCTTTTTTAAAAATAAAGCCATGTGTTTTTTCAACAGCATGAATAAAATACTATGCTCATTTAAATGTACTAAGTACATTTTTACTTACAAAACAATAAGATTGTAAAACACCCTTTGTAAATGACTTTCCTTTAGGTCACTGATATTGTCACCGATCGAGAAAGAGCAGCTCTTGAGGGATTGCCAATTTTTCTTCGCAAAAATTCTGCTTGCTTTCTCAAGATATGTCTGGTAAGTTACCCATTTTCATACCCTATTCTACATTTATTAGTCTGCTTGGTAACACTTATAATAGCTGCACGCTATAAATAATTTATTTAGTATTAGCGAATAGTTAATTTATTTTCTGTTAAGCATACCTCTACATGAAGTGCTCAATGATTGTATTTTTTTAACTTTAATGATTCATTTGTATTACTAATTTAAGTATTGCATTATTTACAAACCAGTTATTTAAGAATACTTGGTGTTTTTAAGATCATTCAGAATGCT
This sequence comes from Danio rerio, assembly GCF_052040795.2. Taxonomy (NCBI): domain Eukaryota; kingdom Metazoa; phylum Chordata; class Actinopteri; order Cypriniformes; family Danionidae; genus Danio; species Danio rerio. The sequence goes on from NC_141024.2 coordinate 36,308,559, forward strand.
TAAGTACACGATTAATAAACTATTCAAATTAACATTTAAATATCCTAATATTAAGGTATGTAATAATAGTTACTTTGTATGTTAGTATATGCTTTATGAGCTTAACTTCATCCAGTTGTGACCTAATCTAAAGTGAGGACTATTTATGCTTTATAAATCCTTTATGAATGACAATTAAAGGCTCAGTTATATTCTAAACAGGACAATAAACAACTTTCACAATTGAAACTGTATCAAATAAAAGTAAATCTTTGCAATTTTATGTAAAATAAAAGTTTAAAAAATTGCTAAATATTAAAAAGTTGTCAATATATTGTTCAATTATTATATATTATAGACTGTTCAAAGTGTTACTGTTTGTATGTACGAAAGTATTACATGTTTTTATTTTCTTTGCATAATAGTAATAACATTAATAAGTAGTAATTAATATTACACATCAATTAATTTTCCCATTACTTAATCTCCTATAAGGACACGGACCCTGAAGACCACAGCACCAGAGATTAAAGGATTGGAATCTTCACTGTGGTGGAAGATGATAATGGCACTTCTGCATCCCTGCAATATGTGATGAACCTCGCTAAAATCTTGGAGGAGGCCATAGTACTTCAGGATATCCCACATCTGCCTGCAGCCTTCGCTTACTTGTTCAGCCTCTTGTATAGACTGAATATGGAACACCCAAAAGAACTCAAATATACTTTTTAAGTGATTCAGCATGTTTTATGGAGGTTGGTGGCACATGATCTGCGAGAGTTCAGTTCATTCATTCATTCATTTTCTTTTCGGCTTAGTCCCTTTATTAATCTGGGGTCGCCACAGTGCAATGAACTTGTTTTACGCAGCGTATGCCCTTCTGGCTGCAACCCATCTCTGGAAAACATCCATACACACTCATTCACACATACACTACGGACAATTTTAGCCTACCCAATTCACCTGTGCCACACGTCTTTGGACTGTGGGGGAAACCGGAGAACCCAAAGGAAACCCACGTGAACGCAGGGAGAACATTCAAACTCCACACAGTAACGGCAACTGACCCGTGACCACTTCCTAATGTGCCACTGTTTGAATGTTTTGAGGTCTGTTTTTGGACTTTATGTACTTTGTTGACAAAAGTGCAGTACACTTTAAAGACTGTATGAATGGAGTGGCTTTTAGGGTTTACTCTGATTAGATGATTGTATATTCACCTGGTTTGAGTGTTTAGACACACTAATAGCTTGGTTTTAGTAAGGTTGCCAGTTATTTTATGTTGAGGCAGTGTACAATCTTTTCAAATCTGGAAACATTCAGTACTAGTTGTGTACAAACTAGCCCAATGCTGAACACGGCTAATGTCAAATGCTGATTTTGTATGCAAATGTTTTGGATTGTGATTTGAACACAGTTAAAAATAAAAAAAAGTGAATTGACTATTCTTGTGTATTTAATTTGAATCCTAAAAATTAATAGTAAATGCATAATGAATCAGTTTGTTTTATTTTGTTCAGTAAACTAAAAAAATCTTGTTGGGTAAACATAATCATTTTTGTTCAGTAAACAAAAGATCTTGTTGAATAAACGTGAAAATTTTTGTTCAGCAAACAAAAGATCTTGTTGAGTAAACATGATAATATTTGTTCAGCAAACAAAAATATCTTGTTGGGTGAACATGACATTTTTTGTTCAGCAAACAAAAATATCCTGTTGGTTGAACATGATATTTTTTGTTCAGCAAACAAAAATGTCTTGTTGGGTTAACATGATATTTTTTGTTCAGCAAACAAAAATGTCTTGTTGAATGAACATGATATTTTTTGTTCAGCAAACAAAAATATCCTGTTGGTTGAACATGATATTTTTTGTTCAGCAAACAAAAATATCTTGTTGGGTGAACATGATACTTTTTGTTCAGAGAACTAAAGAATTCAACAAAATATTTTGAGTTCACTGGTCTTCAAACCCTGTTTGTTGAGTTAACTCAAAAAGCTATGTGTGATAGGTTGCCTAATTATTTTAAGTTTACTCAACTTTTTTTTTTTACAGTGTAAGAAACCGCAACTAGACACCAACAACTTAGCTAACTATAGGCCTATTTCAAATCTTCCATTTATGTCTAAAATACTAGAAAAAAGTTGTTTCAACTCAATTATGCTCTTTTCTGCAAACGAACAATATTTTTGAAGTGTTTCAGTCAGGTTTCAGGGCTCACCACAGTACAGAAACCGCCTTAGTGAAAATAACCAATGATTTACTCTTAGCTGCTGACCGAGGGTGCGTCTCGCTATTAGTTTTACTCGATCTTAGTGCGGCATTTGATTCCATTGACCACAATATCCTCATAAATCGCTTAAAGTCTACAGGTGTCCAGGGACAGGCTCTACAATGGTTTAAGTCATACTTAACTGACCGCTACCAGTTTGTGAATATTAATGGACAGCCTTCACAAGTCAGCCCAGTAAAGTATGGGGTGCCTCAAGGATCAGTTTTAGGCCCTTTACTGTTTACAATTTACATGCTACCTCTGGGAGACATTATTAGAAGACATGGGATCAGCTTTTACTGCTATGCAGATGATACTCAATTATATATTTCCACTAAACCTGACGAGACGTCTGAATTTTCTAAACTAACTGAGTGTATCAAAGACATCAAAGACTGGATGACCAACAATTTTCTTCTCTTAAACTCAGACAAAACAGAATTATTACTTATTGGGCCTAAATCTTGCACACAGCTGATCTCGCAACTCAATTTACAATTAGAGGGATACAAAGTTAGCTTTAGCTCTACTATAAAAGATTTGGGTGTCATATTAGACAGCAATCTAACTTTTAAAAACCATATATTCCATGTCACAAAAACTGCCTTCTTTCATCTGAGAAATATCGCTAAATTACGAAATATGCTATCCATCTCAGATGCAGAAAAGCTAGTCCATGCTTTTATGACTTCGAGACTGGATTACTGTAATGCTCTATTTGCTAGCTGCCCAGCATCCTCTATTAACAAACTTCAATTAGTACAAAATGCAGCAGCCAGAGTTCTGACCAGGTCTAGAAAATATGATCATATAACCCCAATTTTATCCTCCTTACACTGGCTGCCTGTTAAGTTTCGTATTGAATTTAAAATATTACTTCTCACCTGTAAAGCTCTAAATAATCTAGCTCCTGTTTATCTAACCAACCTTCTGTCTCGCTACGAACCAACTCGCTCCTTAAGATCTCAAAATTCAGGGCTTCTGGTAGTACCTAGAATAGCAAAGTCAAGTAAAGGAGGTTGAGCCTTCTCTTTCATGGCTCCTACACTCTGGAATAGCCTTCCTGATAACGTCCGAGGCTCAGACACACTCTCCCAGTTCAAAACTAGATTAAAGACCTATCTGTTTAGTAAAGCATACACTCAATGCATCACCTAGCGGGTTCCACACTGGCTTCTGCATCTTGCTTATATACACTATGAACAGCAGCTATGCTTATTATTCTCTTTATTCTCTATTTTCACCTGGGGATACTCATCCCGAGGTCCTCAGATTAGGCGGAGTCACTGATTGGATCCAAGACCAGCAACGTGATGATCCCAAGGATTCCATATCCGGGACCAGGCCATATCCTGAGCTGCTGCTGCGCTGATGGTCGTGGGGAGTGGAGAACATGTGTCTGATTCCAGCGACGCTCCAGGGACAGACGAGTCTTCATTGAGGCCATCTTCCAGCATAAACCACGGCGATTGAAGTTCTGCACAAGACTTTGGCCAGCGGAGAAATTAAAATGGTCGTGCCCAACTGAGTCTGGTTCTCTCAAGGTTTTTTTTCTTCACTCCCATCAGGTGAAGTTTTTTTTCCCTCTCCGCTGTCGCCACTGCCTCGCATGGTTCAGGATTGGTAGAGCTACGCATCGATGAATTTGCTCTTCAGTGTTTGAACTCTCAGTAATGATTAAATCACACTGAACTGAGCTAAACTGAACTGAACTTAAACACTAAAACCTGAACCACACTGTTCCAGTTACTGAACCACACTGTTCCAGTTACTATGACCATTTATGTGAAGCTGCTTTGACACAATCTACATTGTAAAAGCCCTATACAAATAAAGCTGAATTGAATTGAATTGAACATGAATTATTGTAGTTGACTCTAGTTTATTTTCTAGAGTAAATGTAATATTATGTCTAATAAATACTTCTCTTAATATTTGTCTTTTGTATTGATAATCTTGACATTCTGTTATTACATGCTGCACCATATTGGTTACAATGTAAGTAAATCATGTGTGTGCTTCACTATAAATACCGTGTCTTGTTTAGTCCTGCATGTGCTATTCTGAGACGGTTATGACCATTTTTATTCCCCATTTCTCTTCCTTCACAGATTTACCATTGGATTGATTGTATACAGATCTCTTCCTGAGTCATTTATATCCCAGTATTCCTGCCTCATACTCTCTGTCTGTATCTTTATTATAGTTTTGACTTCAGCTTTACTTAATTTACCCTGAAGGTCTGTGTGTGAATGTGAGTGTGTATGGGTGTTTCCCAGTACTGAATTGCGGCTGGAAGAGCATCCGCTGTGTAAAACATGTGCTGGATAAGTTGGCGTTTCCTTCCGCTGTGGTGAACCCTGATTAATGAAGGGACTAAGCCGAAAAGAAAATTAATGATTGAATAATAAATATATTCCAGTTTCATTAGATCTCTGAGACGACTGTACATTTCTTGAATTTCCAAACTGAATTGAGATCAGGTGTCAGCTGATGTGTTCTGGACATTTTCCTCGCTCCACTTCAGAAAGCCGCCACTAAACCCTGAACCAGAACTGTTGGTTGCCATTATAAATCTCAGAACTGTCACTGTTTTAAGCTCATCGTATTAATCTAACAAAAAAGGTAAAAACACTTTCATAAATAACATTTTCATGAAATAAATCAATTATAAATACATTAAACTTAAACCATGGAGTAATGTTTCAGAAGGAAGAGCAAACTGCTGACTCAGCTTATTTGATGGGGTTCATGCTGAAGTAGTTCAATCGACATGCACATTAAACTGCATCTGGACACATATTGGATGGACAGAAAGCACCAAGGCCTTAAATAAAAACTAATAAAATTTACTTTTAGGGGAAGCTTGCTGTCACGTTAGCGTGATCAAAACAGGAACAAAAACAAAAAGGTGTGGATCCAAGTGCAGATATTTATTTACAGTGCAACAAACAAGGTGATCAAAATACAAAGTAACAAACAAATAACAAAACTAGAAACTAAAACAGAGACAAGGCTCAGAAACAATAACTCTACAAACTAGACTTTAGCAAAAAAAATACAAGAACAAGATCAAGAAACTCGGTAGCAAGACTTACTAGAACTCGGAACAAGAATGACAAAGAAGACAAACGACGCAGTGACAAACAGAGGTGAAATGGTTGTATAAATAGTCCAGGAAATTAACAGGAAACAGGAACAGCTGTGAGCCAATCAGTGTACATGGACCGGGTGTAATGTGCGTGATATGTATGAACTTGTAGTCTTTTGGGCACTGTAGTAAATCTTCAGAGTCTGTGAACTACAGCGCCCTCCAGTGGTCACTGACCGCCATGACAGTACCCCCTCTTTAAAGAGCGGCTACCAGACGCTCCCAGAAAAGTCCGGGGGGGAGGGGGGGTGGTTGTGGGGGAAGCGGAGCAGGAACAAGGGGAGGGATGGGAGGGTCAGACCAGGGTAGGTTTGTGAGTCAGGCGCCCCAGCAAGAAGCCAGGGTGCAGCCGGGGAATCCGTCCCAAGTAGTGGGAAGGGCCTCCAGGGAGGGTCAGGAGGGATGACCCATGGATGATCCCGTAGGGGACACAAGGCAGGGGTCTTTAGGAGAGCTGGCTGGATAGGCAACTGGACAGGAGCCGGCGGAACTGGAGGCATCTGGACTGGAGCCGGCGGGGCTGGAGGCAGCTGGACTGGAGCCGGCGGGGCTGGAGGCATCTGGACTGGAGCCGGCGAGCTGGAGGCATCTGGACTGGAGCCGGCGGGGCTGGAGGCATCTGGACTGGAGCCGGCGGGGCTGGAGGCATCTGGACTGGAGCCGGCGGGGCTAGAGGCAGCTGGACTGGAGCCGGCGAGGCTGGAGGCAGCTGGACTGGAGCCGGCGGGGCTGGAGGCAGCTGGACTGGAGCCGGCGGGGCTGGAGGCAGCTGGACTGGAGCCGGCGGGGCTGGAGGCAGCTGGACTGGAGCCGGCGGGGCTGGAGGCAGCTGGACTGGAGCCGGCAGAGCAAGGAGGCGGAGTGGAACCGGCAGGGCATGGAGCCGGACTGGGGCTGGCAGGGCAAGACGTCTGGGAGGTGCCGGCAGGGCAAGACGTCTGGGTGGCGTTGGTAATGCCAGGAGCCGGGCTGGGACTGGCAGGGCGAGGAGCCTGGGTGGCGCCGGCAGGGCGAGGAGCCTGGGTGGCGCCGGCAGGGCGAGGAGCCTGGGTGGCGCCAGTAAAGCCAGGAGACGGACTAGAACTGACATTGTACTGCTCTCTGGGGCTGGAGCCGACACTGGCGGGCGCTCTGGGGCTGGAGCCGACACTGGCGGGCGCTCTGGGGCTGGAGCCGACACTGGCGGGCGCTCTGCTCTGGAGAATGCCAGTTTGTCAGCAGATAGTGGTCCTCCTCCCGTGGTCACTTGCTGTTTTTTTTATTAGCGGCAAGTTTTGTTTTTCACCGTCTCCTAACATCATTAAACAATTTTTGGCATTGTACAGCCCTTCTTTTGATGTCAAAAGACGAGGACACAGTTGCCGCTATCTCCTCCCAAGCCCTTTTTACCTCAGGGAGCTTTGGTGGGTTCCGGCTCATTTCGTAGATGATCTGCTTGTGCAATTTAACCTTGCGCTAATATATATATATATATATATATATATATATATATATATATATATATATATATATATATATATATATATATATTTATTTATCGTCACCTTAAAATTATAAGGTTCTATGTGACATTTTTTGTCAAAATTTAGTTATTGACATATTCTTGTTAAATGACAACTTATTTAAATTATGTGATGTGTTTTTATAAGTTTACATTTAAGACTTCTTATTTAAAAAACAAAAAAGGTGTATCTACAAAGTCGAACTCTAGCTTGGCTCTATATGGTTATTTCTGTGAGCCAATCAGCATTTTTAATGTATGCACGAGGACTAATCAGGATAAGTTTTCTTTGTCATTTCGCTAGACTGCTCCATTGACAGCGGGCAACACCAGGAAGACAAAATCACACAAAATCAGAGTCGGCTTAATAATGCCGCACCACACAAATTTGAGGCGTGTGAAAAGATAATGATTTAGAAGCATTTTTTGACATTGAGATTCATTCATTTTCTTTTCAGCTTAGTCTCTTTACTAATTTGGGGTCACTACAGCGGAATGAACCACCAACTTATCCAGCATATATTTTATGCAGCAGATGCCCTTCCAACTGCAACCCATCACTGGAAAACACCCATACACACTCAATCGCACACATACACTATGGCCAATTTTAGCTTACCCAATTCACCTGTACCGCATGTCTTTGGACTTGTGGGGGAAACCGAAGCACCCGGAGGAAACCTACAGCAAAACGGACAGTACATGCAAACTCCATACAGAAATGGCAACTGACCCAGCTGAGGCTTGAACCAACATTTTTCTTGCTGTAAGGCAATTGTGCTACCCACTGTGGCACCGCATCGCCGACATTGAGATGAAATGTTACATTTTATATTGTTGAAAAAGAGGTGAATATTAAAAAACGTATATATTAAATGTGAAATATATTTATTTGTTTACATATAGTCAGTGAAACACTTTTCAGTGTTTATTAAACTCAACTGGTCATCTTCTGTTTCTTTTAAAGTCTTAAAATTTGATATTAAGCCTTGAAGGGCAAATACTTAATTTAATTCATAAGTCATATAATTCAATAAATATAATTCAATAATTCTTATAAAGCATAAAATGTCATAAAAATTAACATATTAATTAGATAAAACTAACATCCGCACTGGAAAAAAAAATATTTTTCCCAGCCTTGTAAGCTCAATTTGAACAAGAACAAATATTCATCCTAAAACATGAAATAAATGTTATAGAAACGAAAATTTAACTTTCTCAAGCATCAACATATTGTAACAACAACAACTTATATTTCTTGATAAGTAATGCTTCAATGAATGATCTGGTAGAGAGAACCTTATAATTCCAAGCGGAAAATGACTTTTCAGAATGAGAAGGTTCTATCTGCGTTTACTTCACTTTGCAAGTGTAAGAGAACTTTGATCATTTGCATTCAGAGAACGCTTTGGGTCTCTGTCATGTTAAAGTATGAAAGAGATCTGTTACACACATGTTGTTTGCTATATGGAATGCAAAAACTTTGAAGCTCAATATCTCAAAATCATTCCGAATGCAAATAGAAACTTATAATTCTAAGGTGACGATCTGTGAACTCTTTTCCACCGATCTAAAGGTTTTAATGATTCCCTGATTTCAGTCATTTAGGATATTTAAGTTATCTGTATTTAATTTAAAATTCCCTTTTTACAATGATTTGTGTATAACTATGTATTCCCTTATGCTATTTTACTTTAAATATATAATGAAAAAAAAACAACTAAAAAATAAATGATTAAATTAAAGCTGCTAAGTTAGATATTTTTACTGATAATAATAAATCCTTTGTCACAACCAAGCCACGTCAACCCTGTCTTCCAGTGTCTGAGGGAAATTATATATATTTTATTCCTGAATTTTGAGAAATGATGACAAAAATAGTATCATGGTATAATCAAAACCTTTTATTAAAGCTAACCTGTTCTTGTCTTAGGACAATTTGGAAAAGCTTTTTGAACCATTTTAAATGCTGACTACTCTATATATACAATGCACAACATCAATAAATACACTGCCTTAAAAAATAAATATATATATATATATATATATATATATATATATATATATATATATATATATATATATATATATATATATAATAGCGAGTTTAGACTATTAAAATTAGAGTTTGAAAACACCTTCAGTAATAGAGAGATAATACATGTAAATTTGCAAACAATGAATAAAAGACAAACTACAACATTTGAACTGAATGTAATACTGTTTAATAGTTTTCTTGATTTTTCCTCTGTTTAAACATTATTCATTTGTGTGTGCTGTTTCTCTTCGCTTTGATCTTCAATTATTTTGTTCAGTTAGTTCAGTTTTGCTTTTGGTACTGACTAATCTATTGTATAAACACACTTATTGAATATTATTGAACAGCATCCTATAGAAATAATTATAATACAGCAGAGAGATCTGTATGAGGTGTACTCATTTATATAGAAATCTTTAATCTTATTTTTTAGGTTCAACATTGCAGTAAATATTCTCCAGAGACCTCTCAGATTTAATCTTAAATACCTTCTGTAAATATTCCTTCAACACACTCGTGCTCAGAGAAGCTGCACAGATATCTTCAGCTCCAGTGGTTTGTGTTGTCTTGAGGACACACCCACAGTCAGGAGAGTCTCATAAATATTCATGTAAGCATGACTCTGTGGAGCCAATAATATTTCAGGATATACCTGTAGATAACACAGGTGTGTTTTAGTGAAGTGAAAGAATCTAAGAGCTCAGATTGTGTTCCTGCTGCACAATAGAGTCTGTACTTCTGCATGTGAGTTTAACACTTCTACATTACGCTGATTTGTGGAGATGATGAAGGGTTTATATGTGTGAGTGTGATTTAAATGTCTGATACTGAAGATCAAATCCTCAAACACAGATTAAACACTGAGTCAAACACGCTCATTTAAACACTGTGTCTAAAATCTTTATTTTTAATCCCTTTAAAGTGTTTGTTCTCTTCTATATCAGACTGACTAATAGTGTCCAATAATTCAGCATTAAATATAACTCTAAACATTCAGAGCCACGACCTTCAAGTTAAACACGAAGAAAAGCTGCTAAAAAACAACAAGCTGACGATCCTTAAACAACACTGCATTTAACCTTTGACCATCAGAGTAACTCATTAACCAAATAGCCTCTTTAGTAGAGAGACATTTTATTACTCACTAAATCAACAATTGGCTGAACCTGAACTTCTCTTGATAAACTCTATATAACATGCATTTACCTTAAATCAAATGTAAAACACCTGGGACGTTAGATCAGGGGTTAACCAACTGCATTCATGTTAAGCACTATATATTTATATATATGTATGATTGTTTCCTGAAAGCTCTGCTAATGTCTGCATTGGTGTTTTAGCTGCAGTATGGCAGAGGAGCGAGTAAAGGACTCTCTCTCAGAGAAACACAGGTATTGACTCTTTTTTTACTCCATTATTTCAACACTTTCTCTGAAGAACAAAGACCAACAACAATGCTCTTATTTGTGTTGTTGTTGCCTGATCAAATGATGGACAAAGCTTCATTTTATAGCTTCAGCAAATGTGTTTAGATCATTCTAGATTACAGACAGCTTGATCTGGGGTCAATGGTGTGGTCTATTTTAGTCCCTCAAAATAGCCTTAACACACCTCCTTTATAGACCGCAATACCCATGAGTCCACAAAGTGGTGCAAACGCATGTGCTATTTTAACAACATGACATAAAACATAAAAATTACTGTTGTGCTGATCTGAAAAAAGCAACAAATCACACTGTACACCCCTTGCACCTTGTGATTTGTTTTATATTTACATAAAAGCTTGGTATAATAAACTTATCATATGTTTTTGTTATTCGTGATAGCTAGACCCACACGCAATCTGTGTGTGCAGAAATACGCAGGTTTTTAGCCCACCACTGAGTCTATTTATTTACAAGTGTTAATGTGTGTACATTTATATTATTCAGTTTATAAATTAATTTCAGTGTTATTATTGACTAATATAAAATGTTTTTTAATTATTTACAGTACAGTTTGTAAAGTCATATTTTCTGTCTTTTAGTAGATATATTATATGAGAGACTTGCTTTGTTTACCAAATATGAGGATTTAAATAAATGAGCATAGTAAACATTAAATAAAACTTTCAAAGTTTTTATTTTTATTTCATATATTAAGTTTTTAGTTAAGATACGATTATGATTTAGTTTATATATTTCGACACTTACATAAATCATTCTGCACAAATTCTGCTGCAGAATTAGCAAAAATGTAGGGAAAAAAAACGTGACGGGAGAATGCACTGAGCTGTGAGTAAACTCCACCTAAATATATTTAATATGAATATTGACTTCAATAAAAAACTTTAAACGCAGGAGACACACGTGGGAGTGTTGGACTGGGATTCACATATTCAGAGGAGTATAATAAATGATCTGATAGCTATATTGATCTGAAATTTTACTCATTTAAGATTTATCTTACACCTTGAGGTTGTGACGCTCCTTTTCCTCTAATGTGTGCAGTGTGAGATCAGGATCATGTGTGTCAAGCTCTGTGTCTCTGAAGAGTGACTGGTCAATGGGTGATCCACCAGACCTTAGAGAGAAAACACCATCATCTGCCCAAAGGTATTTAGTGTTGTACAGTATTGATCACACATGAACTATATTTCAGTATTCATCAGGACATTTTTATTATACTTAATATGTTTAAAAGAGTCTCTTTAATAAATTGTGTTCTATAATGTTGGCTTTCTTGGATGTCCCCCTTTTTAACATCCTTTTTGAGCCATGAGGCATAACCATGGGTTGTACTCGTTGATTCGGTGTGTTGTTGTTTCTGCAGTGTTGATGGAGATGATCATACTGGAGACCTGCAGCAGGATTTACTCCAGCCAGAACATGATGAACTTCAGAGAGTCAAAGAGCAGCACAAAACCAGCATGAAGAACAAGTATGAGAGATTATTTGAGGGAATCAACCATGGAGAGACTCAAACCCTCCTGAACAGGATCTACACACAGCTCTACATCATAGAAGGAGAGAGTGAAGGAGTGAATGAAGAACATGAGGTTTTACAGTTGGAGAAAAGAGCCAGAACAAAACCCTCACAGCACACTCTAGTCTACTGCAATGACATCTTTAAAGCCTCAGCTGGAGCAGGACATGAGGAGAAGATCAAGAAGGAGAAAGCCCAGATCAAGACTGTTCTCACTAAAGGCATCGCTGGAATCGGGAAAACCGTCTCTGTGCAGAAGTTCATTCTGGACTGGGCCGAGGGAAAAGACAATCAGGATGTAGATTTCATGTTTGTGCTTCCATTTCGAGAGCTGAACTTGATCAGAGATCATCAGTACAGTCTTCACAGCCTTCTGCTGGACTTTCATCCTGAACTTGAAAATCTGCAGCCCAAGATTTATGAGCAGTGTAGAGTTGTGTTCATCTTTGATGGTCTGGATGAAAGCAGAATCACACTGAACTTTTCAGATGAGGAGAAAGTTTGTGCTGTGACTGAATCTTCATCAGTGGCTGTGTTGATGTGGAGCCTCCTGAAAGGAGATCTGCTTCCCTCTGCTCTCATCTGGATCACCTCCAGACCAGCAGCAGCCCATCAGATCCCCTCCAGATACATCAAGCGTCTGACAGAAATTCAGGGATTCACTGAGCCTCAAAAGGAGGAATATTTCAGCAAGAGAATCAGCGACGAGCATCAAGCCAGCAGAATCATCTCCCACATCAGAAGAGCAAGAAGCCTCCAGATCATGTGCCACATACCCGTCTTCTGCTGGATCTCCTCCACTGTGCTTCAGAAGCTCCTGGAAGAAGATGTGAGTGCAGAAATCCCTCAAACTCTGACTGAGATGTACATCCACTTCCTGCTGATTCAGATCAACATGAGGAAGCAGAAGTATGAAGAGAGAGATCCAGAGAAACTCCTGCAGTCCAACAGAGGAGTAATCCTCAAACTTGCTGAAGTGGCTTTCAGACAGCTGATGAAGGGCAATGTGATGTTTTATGAGGAGGACCTGATTGAGAGCTGCATAGACGTCACTGACGCCTCCGTGTATTCTGGGATCTGCACTGAGATCTTCAAGGAGGAATCTGTGATTCATCAGAGGAAAGTCTACAGCTTCATCCATCTCAGCTTTCAGGAGTTTCTGGCTGCTTTCTTTGTGCTTTACTGCCATTTAACAGAGAACAGAGAACCGCTGAGGGTGATTTATGATGAAGAATATTCATATAATCAACATCTACAGTCCAGCTCTGAGAAGTCTCTGTATGATCTGCTCAGTTCAGCAGTAGTTAAAGCTGTCTGGAGTAGTAATGGTCATCTGGATCTGTTCCTGCGGTTCCTGCTGGGCGTCTCACTGGAGTCCAATCAGAGACTCTTCCAGGATCTGCTGACACACACAGAGGAGAGCTCAGAGAACATCAGGAGAATCACACAGTACATTAAAGACGAGATCAAGAGAGATGACGGTCTCTCAGCTGAAAGATCCATCAATCTGTTCCTCTGTCTGCTGGAGGTGAAAGATCAGACTCTGGCCAGAGAGATTCAGCAGTTTGTGAAATCAGACAAACACTCAGAGGAGAAACTCTCTCCTGCTCACTGCTCAACAATCTCCTACATGATTGAGATGTCAGAGGAGCCGCTGGATGAATTAGACTCTAATAAATTCAACACATCAGATGAGGGAAGACGGAGACTGATAGCAGCTGTGAGAAACTGCAGAAGAGCTCTGTGAGTATTCATTGATTGATCACAGAAGACACACATCAGTCTGCACTGAAGACTCAGATCAGTTTAGTGAATCACTGCCCTGCTTTAACAGAAAATCTTTAGCTGGCCATATCGTCCCCCTGTGAGATCGCTGATACACCATATTACTGCATGGGGACGCGGCCACTAACACTAAACTTCACACTGAGCTCAGTAAAATGCTCTCTGATTAGTTATTAATAATCTGTTCAATAATTCAGTACAGTCATATGAATGGGGAAATACAGGTTTAGTTTAATGTAGTTTCAATCAATAAAAAAATTAAAATATATTTCTAAATGAATTAAACAGGCTTGTTCTGAGGTATGAGGGTGGTATGAGGGCCCAATGTCCATAGGTGGGGGTTGCAGCCCAACACCATGGTACAACACCATGAGGTTGCCTGACTGCCATTAGGTACTGAGATGAGATCCTCAGACCCTTGTGAGACCATATACGGTCTGGTTGACCCTGGATTCCTCCTAATGCAAGACAATGCTGGACCTCATGTGTCTGGAGTGTGTCAGCAATTCCTGCAATTCACTACAGTTTTGAGTGTGACTCCTACTCCAGTCCTCCATGGGTTAATACATTTGATTTCCAGTGATCATGTCTGTGTGATTTTGTTGTCAGCACATTCAACTGTGTAAAGAACAAAGTATTTAATAAGAATATTGCAGTCATTCAGATCTAGGATGTGTTATTTTAGTGTTCCCTTTATTGTTTGAGCAGTATATATATATAGTTTATTTCCAGTGTTGCTTTTATCACTGTAGACTGGACTCATGAACACTCAACACTGCTCATTTCTTACTGCTGATTGTGTTGCTCTTTGTCCTCTACACAGACTACAGGGCTGTGAACTCACTGTTGAGTGCTGTGAGAGTTTGTCTTCAGCTCTACAATCCTCAAACTGTGTGCTGAGAGAGCTGGACCTGAGTATCAATGACCTGCAGGATTCAGGAGTGAAGCTTCTCTCTGATGGACTGAAGAGTCAACACTGTAAACTGGAGACACTGAGGTAAATGATTCTCCACTCAACAACATTAAAAGTGTTTTGATTGAGATGGAAATGTCCAGATATATTTAAGAGCATTAGTGGAGAAACTACAAAATGCTGCTTCTCATATGAAAGTTGCTCTTTTTCTTAATCAGTTCTGGAAATCAGTGTATTTTAATGATCATTTTATTTAATTACCTCTAAATCTTTATTTATATTTTATATTTTTAATGATCATATTTATAGTTTATTTTTAAATTGGTTTATTGGAAAGATATATTTAGGAATTTGTTAGATGTTTTGATCATTCTGACCAAAAAAAAAAAAAAAAAAATGAAACAAGAGATGCAATGTGGATGAGATCTGAGGAGGTTTCTGGACCCGGCAGCAGTTTTGTTAGGCTCTGATCATTTGTATTTTGCAGGTTCATAAATACATAAAGTCTCGTGGTCCTCTTATCTGAACTAAAATTTTGCATTTTTTTACATTAAACATGTTCAGGAATATATTAGATGACATTTAATATTCAGTTTTATTAAATAACAATAGTCAATAATTCTAACTGACACAAATTCCAATAGTTTTGTCATATTATTAACCTCATAGTTTGTTTTTACATCAGATGAATGACTGAAATCACACTGTTAATGTAATCTGTGTTCTTCTTTCTCAGATTGGTCATGTGTAATCTCACTGTTCAGTCCTGTGAGAGTTTGTCTTCAGCTCTACAATCCTCAAACTGTGTGCTGAGAGAGCTGGACCTGAGTAACAATGACTTGCAGGATTCAGGAGTGAAGAAGCTCTCTGATGGACTGAAGAGTCAACACTGTAAACTGGACACACTGAGGTCTGAGTTCAAACACCTGATTGATTGATTGATTGATTGATTGATTTTTTGTTTTGTTATATCAGACAGATCACATTAACAGTGTGTTTTTAGTAATGTGTGCTCTTTCTCAGACTGATGACATGTAAACTCACTGCCGATTCTTGTGAGAGTTTGTCTTCAGCTCTACAATCCTCAAACTGTGTGCTGAGAGAGCTGGACCTGAGTAACAATGACCTGCAGGATTCAGGAGTGAAGAAGCTCTCTGATGGACTGAAGACTGTGAACTGTAAACTGGAGACACTGAGGTAAATGATTCTCCACTCTACAATAACTACAGTCAGACTGTTTCATATTAGAGCTCTTCATGCTTGAACATGTTAACCCTGGGTGATACTAAACCCCAGATAACAGGAATTATGGTTTAACAGTGATTGTGTTTTACACTGCTCATACTATACCTGTAGTTAACCCTCAGGGGTCTGAGGTGATTTTGGGACCCCTGAGATGTTTCGACATGCCCTGACATCTGTTTTGTAGAAATAAATATTATGTGTGGTTAGTTGGTTTTAGAGAAACAAATGTAGCTGAAATACGAATCTAAAACCACACTGAATGTGCCTGAACAAGACTTTAGAGTAAGCAGTCTTGTAGACTAGAATATTTACTGCACAATTATGTGAAATTATTCTGTTCTCTCATTCAGAGAAAACATACTTGTTTTTGTCTACTTGTTGTATTACTGCTGTGTGACCATGTAAACACTCTGGGTGAACAATATACAGTGCTCAGCATATATAAGTACACCCCTCACTAATCTCTCTTTTACATTCATATTTTAATAGGAAGCTCTACAGTATTATATTTGTGCATATACAATAGATTAGCCAAATCTGGAGCTCATCTAACAAAATAACTCATGATAACGGTGTAAAAACAAGTACAACTAAATCTATGTGTTATAGAAAAATATTAAATACAAAATGTAAAAAGAGGAAAATTAACAATAAAACATTAAGCTGAAATTTAGTAGTTTTTTTGCAGTATTTACCCTGAATTTGATTGTATTATCTTTTAATTTCTGAATATGTTTGCTGACTAAAATATGATTGTCCTAAATAAATCTGTTTAATAAATGTGTCCTGTTTAAATGCAGCAGAATACACTGCCTATATTGACTGAGAAATGGAGGAAAGTCTTGGTTTTCAGAATGGGCTGTCCTCCATTATGCTGAGCGCTGTATGTGACTTATACAGCCGCACATATAGTATATATTTGAAATGGTGTAAAACGTGTTCTCCAAACTCTCTTGTGCATTAATCCAGCATTTAAAGGGTCACGAAACACCAAAACACATTTTTTGAGCTGTTGACAGTCGTATATATGTGTCCCACACTGCTAAAAACACTATTAGGACACCTATATTTCACTAAAAAGTGTAAATTGGTTGTTTTTGCGTTATTTCGAGCAAATTCGTACTTCCGGTTTGAAACGAATTTTTGAAGCTGCGTCACGGTCATGACATAATAGCGTGTATTCCAGCGTGCAGACTGGGCGTCTGTGCCAGAGTGAGTCTTATTACGTCTTACAGTGTGTTGCATTAATGCATGAGTAAGGCTTGGTTCAAACCAATCAGCGCGCTCTATTGTGCAACTTCATTAATATTCATTACTGTGTTTACACGACAGAGACGCCACGTTGTGTTGGCAAAACAAGCGTGAAGTGTTGCTTTTATAGTTTGCTGCTGTTAAGTTTTGTTTTCATTTTCTCTCTGTGAGAGCTCATTTGGATCACGTGTGGATTACAGTGTACGCGATGCTCGACAACAATAACTTACGTGTCTAAGGAGGATTATTGTTTACCTGAGAGCTGTTCTCATCGGCAATAGCTGAGATCCGGATTCGCTTGTAGTCTCCTCTTAATACAGACGCAGCTCTAGTTGCTGGTGATTGTCCTTTCTCTACAGATTTGGTAAGTAAGCGACCAGTGCTCTTTGTTTATTCAGTTTGTTCGTATCGAACTAAGTTAACTATTGCACCGAGTGTAAACATGTTAGCACCACAACCAAACTTTAACCTCGTGTAGGGTTTTTACCGCATTTTGTGACCGGAATAACACACGCGGCTTTCTGACACTACCTGCCGTGTGCATCTAAGTTTCTGGAAAATGCTGAGGTTTTTTTCTCTCATTCGCCGTGCGGTATCAAACATTGCATGAAAAATACACGCTTACAGCAGTTCCTCAAATCAAATATCTCGTTTGTTGCGAGGGGCATGAATGAATTCTCTGAATGAAAGAGCCAAACTGCAGTTAAAGTCCAACATTTAATAATTTGGCAAATAATTCGACTACAGATGTCCATGTAGGTTAAACACCATCACTTTCTCCTGTGTGTGTATTTTGACTGAAACTCGCGCGTGCCCAAATAGACACTCCCACACCCTCCCACTTTAGTTCCTCCGACACTCCCCCCTAAACAGAGCTAGACACGTCCACTTTTCTGACTTTTTCCAAAGTAGAGGTGTGAAAACACCCTGCTGAAACGAGGGGGTTTCATGGCCCATTTAAATTTGATATTCTTGAAGTATGTGAAAAATACTCAGATGCTTTGTCATGTTGCAGTCTTAGTTCACTGTTTAAAAACTTTACCAGGTTGTGTCTGTCTGTGGATGTCGACATTCAACATTTCTGTGTGAAAGTGAAGCAAGAACACAAATAAACATTATACCAGTGTTAATCCTGTTTCAGAGCAGAACAGTGGATCTGGAGGTGTGAAAGCAGCAGAGTTAAACGCTAAAGTCAAGCTGTTTTGTGTCCTGCTGAAGGTTTGAGCTGCTCTCATATTTGTGCAGTTTCAGTTTCTTGAAAACAAATAAAAGTCTCATGATAAAGTGTGTGAAATAATCCTGATTACTCGCTCATCTAAAACAATATCTGGTAAAGGCTGAAAGAGAAGGAGAGTCAGCAGTCATGAATATTGATCAGGTGTTTCTCTCCTGACAGAATAAAAGTCCCCTAATGGACCATCAGTGTGAATGTGACTGTGGGTCAGGTGATGAACACATGAAGAGAGCGAGTTTGTGTTTGTCTGAGCTCATTTTGTTTTAGTCCACAACAGAATCACAATATAAATGATGAAATCAGCTCATTTCCTGTTGTGTTTTATACATGACTTTAAGATGATCTTCTGAGCTCAAGTGTGTCTTCTTCCTCCTCACAGCAGACTTTACAGCTTGATGTGGTGTATTATGAACAATGTCTTTGCTCTGTACACTTCTACAGATGATGTCAAGTCCTTGTTGAGTGTGTGAGTGTGTTTGCTGATGCGAGAGCTCGATCAATAAGGAGAGCTAATCAGGATGTGTGTGTTCATCACTGCTGTTGACATGAGCAGAAACAGCAGTCAGCATCTTCACAACACAAAGAGATGTGTGATTGTCCATCTGTGTGATGTGGACTATTGCTGTGTTTGTAGATTGTCTGGCTGTATGGTGACAGAGGAAGGCTGTGGTTTTCTGTCTTCAGCTCTGACTTCAAACCCCTCACACCTGAGAGAGCTGGATCTGAGCTACAATCATCCAGGAGATTCTGGAGTCAAGCTGCTCTCTGAACAACTGGAGGATCCAAACTACACACTGGACAAACTCAAGTATGTGGAACATCACTGGCCTTGTGCTTTTACCAATGACTGTAAAAAATATGAACGAAGCGACAGCCCCTTTTCCCATTGAACGCCTTGAGGGCAAAACGCCTGCTTGACGGACACAAACTGTCGCAAAAGACTGCTGAAATTGGAGCCTTGACATGCGCAGAAGGACTGTCTAATAGAGCCAGAGGAGGAGCCGCGAAAATGAGCTGAGTCGAGCTTCCAACCAAACGCTTTATGTAAAATCAACCTACTCGCAGCGTCGCGGGCTGATTCCGGCTCGCATGCGGCAGCGCCGGCTCGCTTGGCCGCCGCATCTGGCTCGATTGACTCGGGCTGGAATCGGGCAGTGAGTCCAGGCATCCGGAGTAGGTCCAGCAGAGGTAGTCAGTCTGAGCTCTGAGGGGTAAGTGTCCGGCAGGCGAGAATCTAGCCGAACTGGCCCGAGTGTATTTTGCCATCTGAGTGGCTAGGCGTGTATCAGCAAACTAATAAAGCCCGAAAAAAGCCCTGACCTTAGCGAATAAACAGTTTTCCACCAGGATCATGTATGTCAGAAACTTTACTGCTGAACTCTTTTTGTCATGGTAAAATAACGCAGAAATCGAATAAAAACACTTTAGTCTCCTGCGGAAGCTCAGACGCGCTGCTTTGAGAAACTGTCAATCACAGCTGTCAATCACGATGACACGCCCAGCATTAAATTACTGCTAAAAACAAACTGTTTACAAAAATGAGGATCTGCACCTATTTCAGCACAATAATCAGTGCCTTTATCGACCAGAACCATCTTTCGGGACATTTTATTGCAAGTGTAATTAATTTTTTTATTTGGGCTCAAGTCTCCTTCATTAACACAGAGGAGGCGGGCTTTATAACTTGTACTGCAGCCAGCCCCCAGGGGGCGATCCAACGGCCGAGACCTTCACTCAAACGCAGGCTTGCGGCACACTTGGCTTTTACACTGAATGGCTTTAAAAAGACACTAGAAAGCTCTTTTGTGATCAGCTTCAATTTTCTGTGAGGGTTATGGGGTGAGGTCAGACAGAAGATACAGCTTGTAGAGTATTAAAGTCATGTCTACGAAGAGCAAATCATTGAGTGTGAAATGAATCTCCTCTGTAAATGTTGGAGTGTATTGGCTCAGTTACAGTGACATTAAGCGGGACACACTGTACAGTTTCAGCATTTGAGCTGAGCAGAGAAACTTCTTCCTCCATTTCTGCTGAAGAATCCTACAATATCAGGTCAGGAATAGGGTTGGGGATTGAAGATGGATTCAGATTCTGGAATCAGACACTTGGATTAATGTTCAGACACTTGTTCTAAAATCAACATCTGGATTCCTCTTCTCTGTGCACACATGTGTATTTTTCACTTGCTAATCTGTCAGGAACTTGGGCGCTGGCGAGCAGCTTTAATAATCTGAACATAGTTTAGAGATGGACTGCAACATGTGCTCAAAGGCTGCATGTGCTGAAGAACGATGGCAAAGCTAAGTGTGATCACTGTAATAAATGAATGTTGCAGCAGGGTGTCTCCATCAACATGAGCAGTATCTGCGCTCGCTTCACCAACAGCAGAGGAAAAGAACGCACTGTGTTACATTCATTGTGCATCCCGGCTCAACCAACAAGTGTTGTGTGTTTTAGCTCAAGAGTTTGGAGCGTGTAGCTGAGCAGCTCAGTGCTAGCTTTAGCTTATTAGCTGAGGGGGAAACTAAACAGCTCATTCTCTCCATCTGTGTGTGTTTACAGTCTGGATCATGGAGGACACACGAGGATTACAGCAGGACTGCACAAATGTAGGACTACACACACACACACAGACAGACACTCTCTCTCACACACATGCATATACACATAAACACACACACGCACGTACGTACGCACACACACGTACATTCACGTGCACACACACTCACACACACACACACTCCCTCTCTCACACACACACAAACACAGACAGATACGCACACAAGCACACCCAAACACACACACAAGCACACACAGCTGTGGTTATAAATGTGTGTGTTCTTGTGTTCAGATGTCTGTTTCCTCACTCTGGATCCAAACACAGCAAACACTGAACTCATTCTGTCTGAGGAGAACAGAGAGGTGAAGTGTGTGAGAGAGGATCAGCCGTATCCTGATCATCCAGACAGATTTAATTATTATACTCAGGTGTTGTGCAGAGAGAGTGTGTGTGGACGCTGTTACTGGGAGATTGACTGGAGTGGACATGATGGTGTGGATATATCAGTGTCATATAAGAGCATCAGGAGGAAGGGAAGAGGTGCTGAGTGTGAGTTTGGATGTAATGCTCAGTCCTGGAGTTTGAGCTGCTCTTCCTCCAGAGTCAAATTCAGACACAATAACACACACACTGATCTCCCAGTGGAGGCGCTCAGCAGGAGAATAGGAGTGTTTGTGGATGACAGTGCAGGAACTTTGAGCTTTTACAACATCTATAGAGACACAATGAGCCTCATCCACTCAGTCCAGACCACATTCACTGAGCCGCTCTGCCCTGGGTTTGGGTTTGGGGTTGGTATTTATACTGGATCATCAGTGAAACTGATCTAAAGACTGAGCAGAATCCTCTGCAGGAGCAGTCATCATGATGTGTGGGTGTGTTTGAGAGAGAAAGTGTGTAGGTGTGAGTGAAAGCGAAAGCGTGTGTTTGTGTGTGTCTGTGTGTGTAAGAGAGAGAGTGTGTTTGTGTGTGTGAGAGTGTGGGTGTATGTGCGAGTATGTATGTGTGTGTGTGTGTATGTGCGTGTGTGTGTATGTGCGTGTATGCACGTTTACTGCTGTATGTGTGCACGTGTTCACTGCTGTGTGTGTGTGTGCGCGCATGTGTGTGCGCATGTGTGTGTCTTTCTGTGTGTGTGTGTTTTGTATGTGTGCGCGTGTGTGTGTGCATATGTGTGTGTGTGTCACTCTCTCTCTTTCTCTCTCTGTGTGTGCGTGTGTCTCTTTCTGTGTGTGTGTGTGTGTGTGTGAGAGAGAGAGACTTTTGACTTTTCACAACACCTTTAATGAACATTAAAATTTTTTGAATACACCATCCAAAAAATTTAAAATTATTGTATATTTTTTACATAAATACATATTTTTTTAAAACATACAAACATTTACCAATTAAACACCAATTTTCCTGAATCACACACAGTCACCAAAACACCTCCAATACCCCATTTCCATTCAAAATACAGAATATTATTGACATGTTTGTAATATGTATATTTAATCACCACTCGCGACTCTACTAAGGATTTAAACAGAGGAATTATGTTTACATTTTCACCAGAATTTTTACATTGATGAGATTTTAGGATCACAAGCTTAGCTTGTCCAATTAAGAAATTGATAAGTGTGCATTTTTGCTGACAAGATTTCTTGTATCTGCAACCAAAAATGAATAGACTATTTAAAAAAATAAAGCCTAATCTTGCTGTCACCGACTCGGTCCCAGTCATTCCCCTCGCTGACCAGCAGAGGCCACCATCTCCGGACTTCTAACCATTACGTCATCCTTTCACTCTGACTCCAGCACACCTGTTCTCCATTCCACTAATGACCCACGTACCACATATAAGCAGCTCTCACTCACACCTCAGTGCGAAGTCTTGTTTAGCCCCGGCCAGCATTTCTGAGCGTTCTATCCTGCCTGATCTCCCGTTTACTACTACAGCCCGTTTCACGACTCTGCTCTGTCTTCTGCCTGCCCACGACCAAAGCCTGTTTCCTCGGACTCTGATTCTCGCCGCCTGCCCCTGACTATAGCCTGTTACACGGACTCTGAATCACGCTGCCTGCCTCTGACCCAAGCCTGGTAATTACACTGTGTCTGTCATCTGCTACTTCCCCTTTGATGTGTATGTTGTATGTCCGCACAGCCGTGCGAGTTGTTGATGTTTAAGTGTGACTTAATAAATACTGCAAAATGGATCCCTCTGTGTCAGTCTCCCCGTTACACTTGCAATCATATTCTCTAAAAGTTCAAGCAATGGTTTAAGCCTGACACATTCACAGAACATATGGAGGACATTGTCGAGAGTGTTACAAAAAGGACATGCTGGTTGAACAGTCTCATTAATCTTGGACACAAAAGAATTTGAGGCTATAATACAATGTAGTATTCTCCACTGAATGTCCCCACATCTTTTGGAGGTAGGAGGCTTGTAAAGATGGATGGATATCAGTGGAAACAGAAAGCCAAGATCTCCTTTTAGTGTCTGGTCTTTGCAACAGCAGACCCAATTGTGAAATTTTCACACACATGTGGTATAAAACCTTTTTCTCAATGCAATTAAAATCCAATGCACCATACCCTTTCAGCAATTTTGTCTGGTTATTCTCATCAGATTCCCAATCTTAAAAAATAACTTTAAGTACAGGAAAAGACTGAGGCATAAATCCACTCCGTATAACATTATTAATGAAATCAGTAAAACTATGTGGAAAAGCTGCTTTAACATTCTTCATTAGACCTTCTATGATTCTTAATGAGTTTATCCCAGTTTGACTGGCAATTATATGTGCAGGTTTCCATTGGCCACCATTTAAATCAATCAGATCGATGACTTTTGTTTAGCCAGCATTCATACTTTTAGTAATTAAGGAGGATGGCACATTGTCTAACCGAAAAAGTGGATTAAAGAAAAGAGGCTCTAACACACCATAATGATCATCTTCATTTCTCAAAATTTCAAAACAACTCCAAAACTTAATCAATCCCAAATAAAACCTAAAAGGCAATGACTGCACTTTCTCCAAGAAATTCTTCTGCATTAAAAACAACTGTTTTTCTAAACCGAACCCACCAATTTTCCTCAGTATATATGACCCAAATACAACCCAAGGCGCAGGTTCAGAGTTGTACAAAAGCTTTGGTAACACTTTATTTTGATGGTCCCCCTTTAGATAGTCTGTTGACCATAAGTTACTTTTCAAGTTCTTATCTGTTTACTCTCATCTGGGTAGTATCTGTAGATTGTCTTTTAAATGTTTCTAGGCAATCATTACAATGTCTACAACATGTAAACATTTATTAAACTTTGGGTAAGTTAAGTGTCACCAATATAGGTATGGTCAACAATGTATCAGTAGATGTGTAACAAATCTTCAACAGATGTTCAACAGAGTATCAGTAGATAAGCAACAAATCCTCAGCATTAAGGTTCTAGATGTTCAACAGTGTATCAGTAAATATGTACCAAATCTTCAACAAATGTTCAACAAAGTATCAGTAGATATGCAACAAATCCTCAACATTTATTAAACTTTTGATAAGTTACGTGCTACCAAATTAGGTTGTAGTGTATTACAGTGTATTAGTAGATATGCAACAAATCTTCAACAAGTTTTCAGTACATTTACCATCAAGATTTTTTGTTGTTGTCAGTGTCTGCATGTAGTTGTTAATCAGTTTATGAATAGACCTTCAGTAAACATACAGATGCCTATAAGTAGCAACGCAACATAATTTAAAATGAACTTTAAACAAATATAAAGTTAGGGTTAGGTACAAATTTCATACATGTATTTGCTAACGTGTTCAACTAACTATTCGTTGCATTTAACCTAACTTTCAGTAGACAGTTAGTTTACTTTAAGTTACATTTATCTGCTCATCTGTTGTCACACTAGGACCATCAAAATGAAGTGAAAACCTAAGAAATGTGTTGAATGGCTGTAAGGAGCCAACATCACAGACAGCATGTTTACTATTCTGTAAATGTTCAGCAGATAGTCAACAGACAGGTAGTAGCAACACTGGTGCAAGTATTTGAAGACAGACACAACAGTACAACACATACAAAAACATGAAATAAATACCAGAGTCATTAGTTCCTTCATTGCTTTTAATGTATTGCTGTCAAAAATTTCAATAAATACAACTGAACATTAAATGGCTCTTGCTCGCTCTCTCTTTATATATATATATATATATATATATATATATATATATATATATATATATATATATATATATATATATATACAACAATTCTGTCTGGTTCTCAAATCTGATTGGCTGATAGCCGTGATATATTTAAGTAATATCAGCACCCGTACAGCCTCTTTACCCTTTGTGTATTACTCCGCCCACATACAGCCAGCAGAAAGCAGACACTACAGATCTAAAGTTTAAAAGATGCTTGCTCAGCTGTTTAACTGTCAGCTTATGATTTGAATCCAATGCGGAAGAAAGTAGTTCCTCATACTAAAGGGTTTTTGAGACTCTCCATGTTTGATTTAATTTTTATATCCACAATTATGCCATCAAACTGTTGTATAAACGCAATATCACACTCGTAGCACTGCGATATGGCTGTATATCGGCACTAGTGGGGACACTAACGCACGCCTCCCACCAGTGCTGATATACAGCCATATCGCACTGCTACTCGTGTGATATTGCTCATATATATATATATATATATATATATATATATATATATATATATATATATATACACACACACACACACACACACACACAGTTGAAATAAAGTCAGAATTATTAGCCCCCTTTTGATTTTTTTTCTTTTTTAAATATTTCCCAAATGATGTTTAACAGAGCAAGGAAATTTTCACAGTATGTCTGATAATATTTTTTCTTATGGAAAAAGTCTTATTTGTTTTATTTCGGCTAGAATTAAAGCAGTTTTAATTTTTTTAAATCATTTTTGGGACAAGATTGTTAGCCCCTTTAAGCTATTTTTTTCTGATTGTCTGCAGAACAAACCATTGATATACAATAACTTGCCTAAGTACCCTAACCTGCCTAGTTCACCTTATTAACCTAGTTAAGCCTTTAAATGTCACTTTAAGCTGTATAGAAGTGTCTTGAAAAATATCAAGTAAAATATTATTTACTGTCATCATGGCAAATAATAAATAAATCAGTTATTAGAAATAGGTTTTTAAAACTATTAGGCTTAGAAATGTGCTGAAACAATCTTCCCTCTATTAAACAGAAATTGGGGAAAAATAAACGGGTGCTAATAATTCAGGGGGGCTAACAATTCTGACTTCAACTATATATATATATATATATATATATATATATATATATATATATATATATATATATATATATATATATATATATAAAGAGAGAGAGAGAGAGAGTTGAAGTCTGAATTATTAGGCCCCGTTTATTTTTTTCCACAATTTCTGTTTAATGGAGAGAAGATTTTATCAACACATTTCTTAACAAAATAGATTTAATAACTCTATTTATCTTTCCCATGATGACAGTACATAATATTTTACTAGATATTTTTCAAGACACTTCTATACAGCTTAAAGTGACATTTAAAAGCTGAACTAGGTTAATTAGGGTTACTAGGCAGGTTAGGGTAATTAGGCAAGTAATTGTGTAACGATGGTTCCCCTTCGGTTGGGGAACTTCAGTGCCACAAGTGGATGAAGTAGGATGAGAGTATTGAACGGGCCAATGAATGAAATTATAAGCACACCTGAAGCCAGCAGACGCTATCCTTTTCGCTTCAGATCCTTTCTGAGTGAGTCGATGAGGGTTCCTCTTGCTGATCAGCACTTCAGAGCGAACGAGTGTGTCTCCCGGTCCAGAGTGGGTCTTCGCGGTGGCAGACGGTCGAGCTGGGTTTCTCCCTTGCCTGCGGTTCTTTGGGTCCGGTCCTCCAGAGCGGTGCGTATTGTTGCAACTTTCCTAAAAGAGCAATACAGTCGTGCAGCACGTCCTTTTCAGGATGGCGCTCCGACTGTGCGTTTCTGGATGCGGGGGTTTCCTGGCTCCGGATGATGGACACGATCACTGCATTGCATGTTTGGGGGTCCAGCATGTTAATGCGGAGCTCGCGGGCGGTTCATATCGTCATTGCGATGCCATGACCGTTGCACAGCTAAGATCGTGGCTAACTTTTGCAAGAGAGCGAGCCACCCCAGCTGCCTTCTGTTCTAAAAAAGCAGCGGGCGCTCGGGCAGATCTGAGGGTTTCAGCGGGAGATAATCCGCCATGTCAGCCGTGCTTTCCCGGGCTGCTTCGGCCGTGGGGTTGGAGATGGTTTATCCCCCAGCTCCGCAGCCGGACCGACTAGATGGGTGCTACGTAGAGGACCAGAAGGCCGAAGCCTTCGAAGCCTCTCGTCCCCTTCTTCCCGGAAGTGCACAGTAGGCTCACGCAGTCTTGGAGGGCACCTTTCTCTGCCCGTGCTGCGTGTGCCTCCGCCCTCACCGCCCTTGACGGCGGAGCTGCCAGGGGGTATGAGGCGATCCAGTCAGTGGAGCGCGCTATCGCGGTCAATCTTTGTCCGCGCGGCGCCTCTACAGGGCGGGGTTTGCCCCGCCTCCCGTCCAAAGCCTGTAGGTTGTCTGCCTCCCTCGGAGCCAGAGCTTATAAGGCTGCGGGCCAGGCTGCTTCTGCTTTGCACGCGATGGCCACCTACCAGCGCTACCAAGCGCAGGCGCTGGCCGAGCTGCACGAGGGCGGGTCCAACCCAAGCTTATTACATGAGCTGCGCACCGCGACCGACTATGCTCTTCGGACTACTAAGTCCGCCGCGTGTGTGCTGGGGAGGACGATGTCCACACTTGTGGTTCAGGAACGCCACCTCTGGCTAAACCTGGCCGATATGCGCGATGTTGACAAAGTTCGCTTTCTTGACTCGCCCATATCCCAGGCTGGCCTGTTCGGCGACACCGTCGGTGAATTCACCCAGGGATTCAAGGCGGTGAAAGAGCAGTCGGATGCGATGGGCCCGCCGAGCCATCCACCTCCACTGTTCCTCGCCGAGGGCGCCCGCCAACGAGTGCTGCCCCGCCCCCGCCTGCGCCTCTGGCCAAGCGGGCGCGGCGTACACCTCGAAAGCAGGCAGCCCCTCCTGCCCAGGGCGCCGTTAAGTCCGGTAAACGGACCGCGAAGCGTCCCTGAGACAGGCCATCCGGAGAAGAGGAAATTTGCTCTTTCCCCGCTGGAGGGCGGAGCCCCGATAACAACGGTACTTTTCAGTGCCACCAAAACATCAGTAAAAGAGCACTTTTTCCCTTCCCCGGATGTGACTGCACGAGTTCTGCCAGTCCGGGACGCGCTGCCTTCCGGCTCGCAGACTCTACGTGCTTCGCCAGTGGCTCACGAGCGCTGGGGGGACGGTCTCCCTTCCCTCAGCCCTCCAGCCCCCTCTCCGGAGTCAGGGTGCGGAGCCAGAGCGAATCGCTCTCCTCCAGCTCTTCCACGGGACCCTCGTGCTTCCCGGATCAGCACACCCACTCCGCGCTGCCCCACCGCATGTACGTCAGCGATTGTAGCGATGACTCCATTAGCGAGGGCTCTGCCTGCCTGGTTAGCGCGGGCCAGCCCCTCTCGGTGGCTCATACGCACAATCAGACTCGGTTACGCGATTCAGTTCGCGAAACGGCCCCCCAAGTTTACGGGCGTGTATTTCTCCAGGGTCAACCCCCTGTCCGCCCCTGTCTTGCGAGAGGAGATTGCTGCCCTCCTGGCGAAGGGTGCAATCGAGCCGGTTCCTCCAGCCGAGATGGAGAGTGGGTTTTACAGCCCATACTTCATCGTACCCAAAAAGAGCGGTGGGTCACGGCCAATCCGAGATCTGCACGTTTTGAACCACTGTCTGCACAGGCTGCCGTTCAGAATGCTCACGCAGAGGCGCATTCTCCAATGCGTTCGTCCTCAGGATTGGTTTGCAGCCATAGACCTGAAGGACGCGTATTTCCATGTCTCCATTCTTCCACGCCACCGCCAATTTCTGCGGTTTGCGTTCGTGGGTCGAGCGTGGCAGTACAAGGTCCTCCCCTCGGGCTCTCTCTGTCTCCGCGGGTCTTCACCAAACTCGCGGAGGGTGCCCTAGCGCCCCTTCGGCTCGCGGGCATTCGCATACTCAATTATCTCGACGACTGGCTGATTTTAGCCCACTCGCGGGAGCAATTGATTATGCACAGGGACAAGGTGCTTCGGCATCTCCGCCTACTGGGGCTTCAGGTCAACCGAGAAAAGAGCAAACTCGCCCCCGTGCAGAGGATTTCTTTTCTCGGGATGGAGCTGGACTCGATCACCATGGTAGCGCACCTCTCCGAGGAACGCGCTCGCCTGTTGCTGAACTGTCTGAGGGAGCTTGACAGCAAACTAGTGGTCCCACTGAAGTTCTTTCAGAGTCTCCTGGGGCATATGGCATCCGCAGCCGCCGTCACGCCGCTCGGGTTGCTCCATATGAGACTTCAGCACTGGCTTCATGATCGGGTCCCCAGACGCGCATGGCACGCGGGCACACACCGGGTCTCGGTTACTGCGCTGTGTCGCCGCGCCCTCAGCCCTTGGAACGACCCCTCGTTCCTACAGGCCGGTGTGCCTCTAGGACAGGCGTCCAGCCATGTTGTCGTTTCAACAGACGCTTCCAACACGGGTTGGGGGGCCGTGTGTCGCGGGCATGCGGCTGCTGGCCTGTGGAAGGGTGCCCAGCTGCATTGGCATATCAATCGCCTAGAGCTGTTGGCAGTGTTCCTCGCTCTCCACCGCTTTTTACCGGTGCTGGAGCGGCAACACGTGCTGGTCAGGACGGACAGTATGGCGGCGGCGGCATATATCAACCGCATGGGGGGTATGCGCTCTCGCCGCATGTCTCAGCTCGCCCGCCGTCTGCTCCTCTGGAGTCACCCGCGGCTGAAATCGCTGCGCGCCATTCACGTTCCAGGCACGCTCAATCGTGCAGCCGATGCGCTCTCAAGACAGCTGTTACGCCCTGGAGAATGGAGACTCCACCCCGAGTCTGTTCAGCTGATATGGGCGCGATTCGGGGAAGACCACATTGATCTGTTTGCTTCCCCCGAGAACGCTCACTGCCAGTTGTTTTTTTCCCTGACCGAGGGCTCTCTCGTCACGGATGCACTGGCCCACAGCTGGCCTCGGGGCATGCGCAAGTATGCGTTTCCCCCAGTGAGCCTGCTCGCGCAGTTTCTGTGCAAGGTCAGGGAGGACGAGGAACAGGTTCTGCTAGTTGCGGCCCTTTGGCCCAACCGGACCTGGATATCAGAGCTCTCACTCCTCGCGACGGCCCTCCCCTGGCGGATCCCTTTGAGAGAGGACCTACTCTCTCAGGGACAGGGCACCATCTGGCACCCTCGCCCCGATCTTTGGAACCTCCACGTGTGGTCCCTAGACGCGAGGAAAACTTAGGTAACCTACCGACTGCGGTGGTTAATACCATCACTCAGGCTAGAGCCCCCTCCACGAGGTGCGCCTACGCCCTGAAGTGGAGTCTATTCACTGAATGGCGAATCAGTATCTCTAAGATTTCTGTCCCTGAAGACAGCTCTGCTGGTTGCGTTGGCCTCCATCAAGAGGGTCGGGGACCTGGAGGCATTTTCGGTCAGTGACTCGTGCCTGGAATTCGGGCCGGATTACTCTCACGTCATCCTGAGACCCCGCCCCGGTTATGTGCCCAAGGTTCCTACCACCCCCTTTAGAGATCAGGTAGTGAACCTGCAAGCGCTGCCCCCGGAGGAGGCAGACCCAGCCCTTTCTTTACTTTGTCCAGTTCGCGCTCTGCGCATTTATGTGGACCGTACTCAGAATTTTAGATCATCTAAGCAGCTCTTTGTCTGTTATGGCGGTCGGCAGCAGGGAAGTGTCGTATCGAAACAAAGATTATCCCACTGGATTGTGGATGCCATTTCACTCGCTTATTCGAGTCGAGGTCAGCCGTGTCCCCCGGGAGTACGTGCACACTCCACTCGGAGCGTTGCATCCTCTTGGGCGCGTGCACGCGACGCCTCTCTAACAGACATCTGTAGAGCTGCGGGCTGGGCGACACCCAACACATTTGCAAGGTTTTACAATCTGCGAGTGGAGCCGGTTTCCTCAAGGGTATTAGGTAACCCTTTGGTGATTGAGGAGACAACTCGGTAGGGTGTTGAAACACGCTTGCTGCGCCATTCTCCCTAACACGGAGGTACGTGCGCCTTTTTATCTGTCAGTAAAGTTCCCCGTCAGGTGAGCCCTGCAGATTCCTCCGTGGCCCCCAGCACTGACTCAGCGGAGGAGTCACTTGCTGGCTATGAGTACTCCCCCTTTTTAGGGCTAGTCCATATGTAAATTCTGCCATCTATCCCCCCCTTGGGTAACGGATGGCCTCCGCAGCGTCCTCCCTATCGGGATTGCACGCTTCCCAACGTACTGTCGTATTTCCTAGAATTATCTAGATGCTCACGACTTCCCAAAAAATATATCTAAATCCGTAAAACTTCTGTTGAAGTAGGATAAATTAGGGCCAGGGACACGTTGGAGGACCGCGCCCCCCATGATGTGGGTGCGTCACGCTTGCTTGACTATCTCCTCATCGGGGGTGTTGGTAAGGTGCAGTCATTATGGCGCTTTCCATACTTCTCCCATCGTGGATTTCATCCACTTATGGCACTGAAGTTCCCCAACCGAAGGGGAACGTTCGAGGTTACAGAAGTAACCCTTCGTTCCCCGAGGAGGAAACGGAAGTGCCATACTCTGTCGCCATAATGACTGTCCCTTAGCTGTTTGAAAGTCTCTTCAGCTTAAAAGGATGGCGTCTCCTGGCTTCAGGTGTGCTTATATGCTGAGATAATTGCAGATGCCGCACACCTGCGCAAGCTTACGCTGCCAATTAATTTCATTCATTGGCCCGTTCAATACTCTCCAGACAAGCGGCTTCTGATCCGAATCCTCCCATCGTGGATTTCATCCACTTATGGCACTTCCGTTCCCCTCCTCGGGGAACGAAGGGTTACTTCTGTAACCTCGAACGTTTGTTCTGTAGATGGTTTGTTCTGTAAAAAAAATATATAGCTTTAAGGGGCTAATAATTTTGACCTTAAAATGGATTTAAAAAATTCAAAACTGCTTTTATTCTAGCCAAAATAAAACAAATAAGACTTTCTCCAGAAGAAAAAAATATTATTAGACATACTGTGAATATTTCCTGAATCCGTTAAAACATCATTTTCAAACAAAATTCAAAGGGGGGCTAATAATTCTGACCTTAATTGTATACACACACACTGGTAGAGCTGACTGATGTCATGTATAAGCCTTCCAAGAATCCCTTGTTTGTGTTTCCTACCCAACCAATAAGTCCATTCTATATATATTAGATGGTTTTTCAGCGACTTTTCTGTCCGGTTTGCACACTGTTAAAAATTGTCCCGTTAAAAAACAGTAAAATTCTGGCAGCTGCAGTTGCCAGCAATGTACTGTTATTTTACAGTATGTTGCTGTAAAAATACATGGACTACATTGATTTACACAATACTCAAGTAAACTCATTTTGCTCACTGAAAGCAACTACCTCAACTTGGTCAACTGCTGAATGAGTTTATGAAGTAATGTGCCATATATGCTTAGAAGCATACTTATAATGATAACTTATTTTAGTTAATTAGAAAAGTTCGGTTTAACTCTAATGTCTTATTTTTTACAACAGCACACATACATGTAAATCTGGAACTACCAGAGAGATTCTGACTGCATCAGCAACTAAACAGCCGCTATCTTTAAATAGAGAAACATGCAGAATAACATCAGCAGCTCATTGTTCATCTTTAACTCATACACTGGCTCTACTCTCCTCCACAACGGTGACAGACAGAAGAAATTAGCTTCAGGTTTTACAGTAAAATACTGTTTTTTCCTTGATTTAACGGTAATCTACTGGCAGCTGTGGTTGCCAGCAATCTACTGTTTTTTTACAGTCTATTTCCGTAGTGTAAATTAACAGTATATTACTGTTAAAATATATTTTTACACTGTGTTTTTAACTCTCACACCTTTAACCCTTTAAACCCCAGAGCATATACTTCAGTTTTTATTGAAGTGTCCACACTACTGAGTGTTCAAGAAACATTTAGCAAAGCTGAAGTAAATTCATGAATTAACTGACTAATTAAATGATAATTGAGGATTAACAATGAACAAATGAAGAAATACTGAAGGGAAAAAACAAGAACAGAACATACAAAACTTTAGTCACAGCTTTATAATGAAATAACCTGAAGAACAACGATTGATTAAATCATTTAAATGATCAGCGGATGATTAAACAACTCTACAAACATCGTCACCAGCTACACTTATTACTTAATACATGTATTTTTGTATAACATCTACTAAAGTTCTTCTTGAGAGAAAGGTTAACATTTTACATCACCATCATGGAGAACAGAGTTTGCTTTAGTTGGGCTCTTAGCCCTGTCATTTTTAACATTTATATATCTTGGCTGCTGCAATTGTTAAGAACTTTGTTTAAAAAGCTGCTTTGTTGAGGCAAGTCAGCCAAAAACCTAAATAAGATCTGGTGATGTTCATGTTGCTATTAAATGGCAGAGTCTGTTCTCATTTAGTATAATAAAATTTACTGCTCCTATTCAATGTTTAATCTATTGTTTTACATTATATGTCTATATATGGCAATGATTTCTGGAAGTTTTTAAGAATATCTTGGACAATAACACTGCTCTATGGTGTCAATCGCACTCAAAAAGACATCAATAATCAGCATATGAACCTCAGTAATGGTGACAACTAACAAAATTAACAGTTTAACTCACAAACAGGCAACTGAAAGTCTAAACATAAACAACAGCAGAATCAAACGCAAATAAAGAAAACTGTTAGACCATTATACAACATTTATTTGTACCGCAATGCATGCTGGGATATTTGTACCGTGCCACTCCCAGCATGCATTGCAGCATGAAACATTTGAGATGTTACCATTGTTGAGATACAAGGTCAGATTCATAAGGTCTGAGTGTGTAATTGTCATTTCTTAACTGTTCAGTAATTACGGAGATATCTTTTCTGTTTCCACTTCTCATTAATTAAATTAATACCTGCAACTAAGCATAAAATTTATTGCATGAGGCCCTTCTTCCAGATTTATACCAAAACATTTATCAGAACTAATTTCAGACAAATAGATTTTTCTATTTATTGACTTTCCAACTTGATTGCTATAATACAAGCATTTTGTTAATTCTTTATTACAGTAATTGGAGAGTCTGAATTAATGAGTTCAAGGGTGAAGAGCCCAACTAAACCAGCCCCTCACTCTATTACGGTGACACAAAAAAACACATTAATTTCTGTTGGATCTCAATGAGAATAGTATGGAAGTCAAATCAGTCAGTAATAAGTGTGTGTCTGCTGTTGTTTGTGGAGTTGTTTAATGATCCTCTGCTGAGACTGAAGCTGTTTTATTTTACTTGATTTTATTTAATGTTGTAACTGACGTCACTGTTTGTGTTTCTTGTTTATTTTCTTCAGTAATTGTAATTATTAACAGCAGGTGTTCATCAGTGTCTGAATTCACTCATTAGTGTTCATTAAAACTGTCAGGTGAACTATATTAGTTAACTAGTGTATGAAATAGTGAACAAGGACACAAAGTGTGATTTCAAACACAGACTTCAAAACATCGAATCTGAACTCTGTTAGCTCACAGTTTTCTGCAGTTGGTTACTTTCTCGAAAACAAAAATGTTACCCAGAAAGCACTGTTTTTAACAGAATATTACTGTTTTAGTGAAAAAACATTATTTTACCGTAGAATCTGACCGTTTTTTAACAGCAATTTTTTACAGTGTGGTATTTTTACGTAAAATCAAAAAAAAAAAAAAAAAAAAAGAAAAACAGCTAAACAGTTTTTGTGTCACCATTGTGGAGGATAATAGCGTCTCTGTTTAAGTCCAAGATGAACTGAGAATATTTGATGTCATGCTGCAGCTTCTTTTCTTAAAAGGTAACTGTGTAGTTACTAATGCAGTCAAAATCTGTTTGCTAGTTGCATTCACACATAAACACATTGTTTCATCTAAAGACTTTACTTTTTTGGCACTAAGCTATGATTTTGTAAAATGAACATTGTATTAGTTCATGAAATATGGTTATTTTTTGTAAATTTATACAGTTGTATAAAACTTCCATGTTTTTCACAGAAAGATTCTGGCAACCACAGCTGCTGGTATTTTTTCGGAAATTTAACAGATATTTTACACAATAAGAGTTTGCTAATTAACACTCTGTTGGCGTTGACAATGTTAACACTTTCAAAAGTGTTATTTTTAACACTTATAGTGGTTCCCATATAAACTATGAGGGAGTGTTAATTTTAACTCTAAGGTAGTTAAATCTACTATCTAAAATTTGCTGAGCATGAACATTTCGTTCATTTTAAACGAATCTTCAATATGATTTGGGAACTACAAGTCCTCTCAGGGAGTGATTTGTTAATTCGCGCGTGCGTACATTTGTGCAGGTGGTATCGTTATTTCAAGTCTTCATCACATTTCGTGTCGTTCATCGTGGAAAGGCAGAAACCAATCATATGCGTTTACAGTCGAAAAAGATTTGATCCGTTCACCTCTCGAGTCCTCTATCGGGTCTGAGCCATTCGTTCCTCACGGGCCAATAATACGCGTTTAGAGCCGAAAAATTGGACAATTGGTCTGATTGGACATCCTGGGGGTCCAGCACAGTGGCCTAGCACCAGCCGCTTGGTTGAGGCCATTTGTACAAAGCTGTGTGCCGTTCACAAGTCCACTTCCAAGAAGGCTGGTGTTCGCACGCCCAGGTGGTCTAAAATACTGACCGATTACCACCACATCCGGGATCTGGTGCTTGGCAGTCGCAGGCTGATGGATGAAACAGTGATCCAGCTTTTTGAGCTAAACCAGAAGACGCTCATTCAGTGGTAAGCAAAGCACATTATTTTCTTTAAATTACCTGAATACTTCTAAATTAATATATATGAATAATACATATCATTTATAATCAGGTTTCAACGGAGGCAAAAGGATCAGGAAATGAGTGTACTCACTCAGGGACTGACTCCACTTGATCCAATTGCTGTGGCAGATACGCAGCTTCCTTTGCCGAGGGAAAAATTGGACGAGGCACCATCAACATCAGGCCCCAAACACCATTTGTCTTTCCTCCAAATAAAGAAGGACAGGTCGACCTGGTCGAAAGTCTGCTTCTGCAACCACCACAGTTTGCTCCTTCCTGCCGGATGCCACCACGGTGTGCTCCTTTCCACCGGCCCCCACGACGGAATGCCCCATCGCGCCAACCCCCACCACAGTCTGCCACATTGCACCGGCCCCTACCATGGTGTGCCTTGTCACACCGACCTTCACCACAGTGCGCCCCATCTCGCCAGCCTCCACCACAGTGTTCCCCATCATACCAGCCTCCACCACAGTGCGCCCTATTGCGCTGGCCCCCACCACAGTGCGCCCCATTGTGTCTGCCCCCACCACGGTGTGCTCCTTTCCACCCACCCCCAGCACGGTGTGCCCCATAGCACCACCCCCCATAGCACCAGGTGTTGTGCAGCCCATTTCAGGACCTGGATCATTGTTTGGCACACTTGTTTTTAACCCAGACATGAGTGTGTCAATGGTGATTCCATCATGTGCTGCACCAACATCCAGTGCAGTCCCAGCTTCACCTGCACCTGCTGTTCCTCCACCTGCTCCACCTGCACCTGCTGTTCCTCCACCTGCACCTGCACCTGCTGTTCCTCCACCTGCACCTGCTCCACCTGCGCCTGCTGTTCCTGTGTCCCGTTACACCCAGAGGAACAGGCGCAGACGGGAACAGGAGAAGGAAAGTGGAGTCCACAAAAGGAAGTATGTGCGTGCGGTTACTTTTAATGTTTGCAGCAAA
This sequence comes from Danio rerio, assembly GCF_052040795.2. Taxonomy (NCBI): domain Eukaryota; kingdom Metazoa; phylum Chordata; class Actinopteri; order Cypriniformes; family Danionidae; genus Danio; species Danio rerio. Next base: position 36,345,399 of record NC_141024.2, read on the forward strand.
TGTGGGCAACCAAAGACTAAGGAGTTTGGCCATAGCCGATTTGGTAATGCCACATTTTGCCTGCAAATTTCAAATGGCAAATCCTTAGAGAACTGGTTGGCAGAACAGCGCCAGCAAAATAAAGGACAAACTCCAGCTCCAGAATAAAGGAAAAATTGCTGTATATATTTTTGTAAATGTTACATGGGTACTCTCTCATTTTATTTAATTTTTGTGTGTTAATATTTAGCATTTTAAAGTGGCACTTATAGGCCCACTCTTATTTTGTCTTGTGTGTACTTATTTAATATTTGTGTGCATTTTATGTAAAAATATATTTATATTTCTTAAAAAAATTACATTTTATACATTGCTTAAATACTATATTTTATATATTATGTGCCCCCACTCTTGCGTTTTATTATTTATTTATATTATTGTTTAATATATTGTGTATATAAAAATAAATATATATATATATATAGAGAGTTGTTTTTATATAATGTGTATAATAAATAAATATATTTATATATAGTATTGTTTTAATATATTATATGTGCATAATAAATAAATATATATTGTATTGTTTTTATTTATTGTATATTATATAGTTTATATATTAAGATATGTTTTTATTTTGTTTTTTATATTTTTTAAATTGTTTTGCGATTTTAATATTTGTATTCATTTTAATAAACCATTTTGCATATTACTTGTTTTTGTGTGCATTCATTTAAAGTTATTACATAAAGAAATAAAACATATATTAATATATACATATATATATATATATATATATATATATATATATATATATATATATATATATATAGTATAGTATATATTTATATATTAATACATAAATATATATAATATACTTATATATACATAAACATGCATACATATGTTTAAGTGAAACATTTTCATTCATTTTTAATTAACGTAATATGCTTTTTAAGAACAATATCCACATAATAATAGTAATATCAATATAATTGCCTGTGTTACGTCAATAAAACTTCAATAAGAGCGCAGCTGATTGGCTTCGCTGAAACCGACACTGATTGGATATTGTGTTACACAGATTGTGTGTTCGAATCCAGCACGCAAAAAATGACATTTAGAATGACATGCAATATGCAACCAAAATACCACATTATGCACAGTCACAAAGCCACGAACACTACTGCAAGCGAAATTTGTCGCATTTTTCCATTTTTTTGCGGCTTGTTCGCTTGCGAGTGAGCGAGATGATTGGACCCCTTCCTATGCTAAGCGAGCGCTCTACCATTTGAGCTAATTCCCCTTGGAAAAATTAAAATCGGTAGTTTTTGGTGTGGTCAAAAAAAAAAAATAAAAGATCACATCTGCTCTGTGGTGGCCTCTTTGCCCTGCCCGCCGTTTAGTCGTCAAATTGCCTGGAATAGAGCGCTTTTCTTTTGAAGGCCCTACCTATTCCTGCTCCAGTAAACGTGTTAGGAGCCCTGCATGCCGAATGACTCAGAATGACTCAGTTACTCAGAAATCAATGCACATTGGCACCACCTTGGATTGACATTCTGCTAATTTTCTGCAAGGCTGTTTTTTTTTTTATTCATTCCCTACAGCTCTGACAGCACCACACAACAAGCTTGAGGTTCCATGGTGTAATGGTGACCACTCTGGACTCTGAATCCAACAATCTGAGTTCAAATTTCAGTGGGACCTGTTATTTTGCCAGCACCGCACAAAAAAAGCTGGAATAGAATGTTAATCTCTTGAAGGCCAGGGAATGACAGTTACTCTGGGCTTTCTAGTGCTTTAGGCAGGAAGTGGCCGGTTAGCTCAGCTGGTTAGACTATGGTGCTAATAACGGCAAGGTTGTGGATTCGATCCCTGTACTGGCCAAGCTCTTACTCTCTTAGGCCTCAGATGCATTTAAGGGCTCTGCTCGGTCTTACACACGTCTATGCTGCAGAAAAACTATTGAATGGCAGCTGAAATAGCTCAGTTGGGAGAGTGTTAGACTGAAGATCTAAAGGTACCTGGGTAGATCCAAAGTAAAGTAGTGTTGTTTTTCAGTTTTGGGCACAAGAGTTAGGTGACCGAAAGTCACCCAAAAAGCCTAGCTGCTGCACCCTTAAGTCCAACTGCTTCCACTTGACCAAAAAGCTATCTTACTTCCAGATGGTCACGTCGCTTCTGGTGATGATTGAATCAGGAGAGTTTCACTTTAAACCTTTTCGCTTTAAAAAGGCATTAAAAACAGAGGTGGAGAATGCAGGCATTGTTCCCGCTAGCTCTCGCATCCAAAGCGAGCGCTTTACCATTCGAGATAATTCCCCTCTGAACGTGTGAGGAGCCCTGCATGCCGAATGACGAGTTACTCAGAAATCAATGCACATTGGCACTGCCTTGTATTGACATTCTGCTACTTTCTGGCAAGGCCGTTTTCTTTTTTTTTCTTTTTTTTTTTTTTTAACATTTTTTTCTCTTTAGCCCGGGCAGCATCAACCTTGAGGTTCCATGGTGTAATGGTTAGCACTCTGGACTCTGAATCCAGCCATCCGAGTTCAAATCTCAGTGGGACCTTGTTTTTTTTACCAGCACCGCACAAAAAAAGCTGGAATAGCATTCTTATCTCTTGAAGGCCGGAAAATGACAGTTACTCTGAGCTTTTTAGCAAACATTTCAGGATTCTGCTTAGTCTCACAGACATGAATGCTGCAGGATACTTGTGAAAGGGCAGCCGAAATAGCTCAGTTGGGAGAGCGTTAGACTGAAGATCTAAAGGTACCTGGTTCGATCCCAGGTTTCGGCAAAACATTGCTGTTGTTTTACTTTGTGCACAAGGGGCAGGTGACTGAAGGCCCTACCTGGTCCTGCTCCAGTAAACGTGTGAGGAGCCCTGCATGCCGAATGACGAGTCACTCAGAAATCAATGCACATTGCCACCGCCTTGTATTGACATCCTGCTACTTTCTGGCAAGGCCGTTTTATAATTTTTTTTTTTTTACATTTTTTTTCTTTAGCCCGGGCAGCACCAACTGGAAGACTTTTATTAAGCTTGGCAGTAAGTGGCCGGTTAGCTCATACTGCCACTTGTAAGTCGTGGTTATTCTTGGTCACACCGGCCAATCACTTTGTGAGCTGGAACCAAGATTCACCCTATTCTTGGTTAAGGCAGCCAATCGTGTTCTGAGTTACAATGAACGCTATGGCCAATCAGAGCCCTTATACCATCCATGATTTGTACTGTAATAAAAGATTTCGTTGCGGATTAATTCGGAAACCAATTGCAAAGTAAGTATTTTTTTAACAAGGTGGTTTAAATGAATAACCATTACAGTAACGTTAATTACTACAAAATAATTATTATATGATTGTTATAGCTGTTTTATAACGTTATTTGGTAAGATTAATGTTAGCCGACCAAGCAAACTGTACAGTTTTACTACAAACATTTTAATGCAGTTATTAATTAATTAATATGGATCATGCATGATTGCATCACTAATAATAAACCAACAATATAAGGGTCACACATCAATCCATCACTAATAATAATGTTATTATTATTAGTGATGGATTAAATTGTGACCCTTATATTATTGGTTTATTATTAGTGATGCAATCATGCGTGATCCATATTGTTTTATGCTTTATGATTAGTGATGTATTATGCGTGAGCATTATTAGATAAGTTTATGATTAGTGATGTAGTGATATGTGAGCGTTATTATACTATTTGTTTATAATTAATGACTGATGAATTGATCCTTATATTTATTATTAGTGAAGTGATTGATTAATGTGTGAGAATAATGCACGGGCATTATTGTAACTATGGTAGTAAATGACAATATAAAGTGAAGTAATGTATAATAACTGCATTAAAATGTTTGTAGTAAAACTGTACAGTGTGCTTGGTCGGCTAACATTAATCTTAACAAACAACGTCATATAACATCTATAACAATCATATAATAATTGTGTTGTTGTAATTAATGTTACATAGATGATTAATAATGATAGATTAATAATGTTAAATAGAGCTCACCGGAATGAATTATAAAATTGTATAGCTTTGAGGCGTAATGAATAGTGCGACAAATAGAGTTAAACAACCTCTTTGCTTGCCATTTTAAGACTTGCTGTCTTTTTTTAGTCTCTGTGTGCAAAAACGTCTTGCCTCCTATTCAGCATTGGCGCTGTGGCTTAGTTGGTCAAAGTGCCTGTCTAGTAAACAGGAGGTCCTGGGTTCAAATCCCAGCAGTGCCTTATGTACAGGTTTCGTGTTTGCTTTTGTTAAGAGTAACGAGTGTTTACGCTGCGGGATGTTTAGCAGTCGGTTTCTTAACAAAACTCAAATCCTTAAGAACGCTGCTTGTTCAAGAGGGCTTTGGACGATGCCTTTATATAGCATAGTGTGGTAATGCCTAACCAATTGGACTTTAATATTTCAAGTCCAGACATTCCCACATGCAGCGCTACCGTTGTTAGTTTTTTTTTTTTTTTTTGGAATTAAACATTTAGCCTGTATCAAGGTCGTTTGGCGCTGTGGCTTAGTTGGTCAAAGTGCCTGTCTAATAAACAGGAGATCCTGGCTTTGAATTCCAGCAGTGCCTTGTCCGCAGCTGGCTGTTCATTCATGGGCCAGAGAGTACTAAAATGTGCTTTCTGTCCAACAGTTCTAGAGGAAGCAGAGCACTTAGGCTCTGTGGCGCAATGGATAGCGCATTGGACTTCTAGGTTGTGAGCTGAGCCATTCAAAGGTTGTGGGTTCGAGTCCCACCAGAGTCGCAAGCTTTGCACTTTTTCTTCACTGACTTAAGGTGTGGTGCGTTTCTAACATTTTAGGCATCTGTCCATCCCGTTTTGCTTCTTTCTTTCATTGCGCAGTGCAGGCTCAGATACTAGGGGTACTCTACAATAAAGCCGATGACTTAATTGAGCTGTTTTAAATAAGGGAGATTAGAAAACGGTGTAGGGCCTAGTGGGCTTGAGGAATGACTCGTCGGCAACCTGTGGTTTTGGGGAAAAGTAACTGCCACCTATTGTTGAGATCACGCCTTTTGGATTTGTCGTACAAGAGCCTCTTTATGCATGTGCAAAGTAACTGAGTAGAAAGCACAGTAATTTTTGCTTCCCCCCCACTGTCTTAGATGAAACTGCGTTTGGAAGTATCGTATCCAGAGGTTTTTTCTTTTAGTGTTAAGACTAAGTTGGCCAGAGCACCTGTCTTGGGAACAGCAGGTGCTAGGTTCAAATCCAAACTGCACCTTTCCCTCAGATTATGGGAGAGTGGCTTTCTGATCTGAAACTCTTTCAATGGCCGATAGCATATGTTTGTCCTGATTTCCATTTTCCGAGCTGACTCTGGGTTTGGATGACATGGTCAGGCTTGAGACATGATCATCCAGACTCTAAAGGACCGCGTCCGGCTTGTCAGCATTTTCTGCATCCTGACATGCTGGTTTTTGTTGTGTATTATTTTTTCTTCTTCGATTTTTGTTATCGGGCAAATGTCTCTTACTGTGAATTTCTGTGGCGCTGTGGCTTAGCTGGTCAAAGCGCCTGTCTTGTAAACAGGAGATCCTGGGCTCAAATCCCAGCAGTGCCTTAGTCCAGGTGGTGTGTGTGCTTGTTTTATGGAGCTCACCGGAATGAATTATAAAATTGTATAGCTTTGAGGCGTAATGAATAGTGCGACAAATAGAGTTAAACAACCTCTTTGCTTGCCATTTTAAGACTTGCTGTCTTTTTTTAGTCTCTGTGTGCAAAAACGTCTTGCCTCCTATTCAGCGTTGGCGCTGTGGCTTAGTTGGTCAAAGTGCCTGTCTAGTAAACAGGAGATCCTGGGTTCAAATCCCAGCAGTGCCTTATGTACAGGTTTCGTGTTTGCTTTTGTTAAGAGTAACGAGTGTTTACGCAGCGGGATGTTTAGCAGTCGGTTTCTTAACAAAACTCAAATCCTTAAGAACGCTGTTTGCTCAAGAGGGCTTTGGACGATGCCTTTATATAGCATAGTGTGGTAATGCCTAACCAATTGCACTTTAATATTTCAAGTCCAGACATTCCCACATGCAGCGCTACCGTTGTTAGTTTTTTTTTTTTTTTTTTGGAATTAAACATTTAGCCAGTATCAAGGTCATTTGGCGCTGTGGCTTAGTTGGTCAAAGTGCCTGTCTAATAAACAGGAGATCCTGGCTTTGAATTCCAGCAGTGCCTTGTCTGCAGTTGGCTGTTCATTCATGGGCCAGAGAGTACTAAAAAGTGCTTTCTGTCCAACAGTTCTAGAGGAAGCAGAGCACTTAGGCTCTGTGGCGCAATGGATAGCGCATTGGACTTCTAGGTTGTGAGCTGAGCCATTTAAAGGTTGTGGGTTCGAGTCCCACCAGAGTCGCAAGTTTTACTCTTTTTCTTCACTGACTTAAGGTGTGGTGCGTTTCTAACATTTTAGGCATCTGTCCATCCCGTTTTGCTTCTTTCTTTCATTGCGCAGTGCAGGCTTAGATACTAGGGGTACTCTACAATAAAGCCGATGACTTAATTGAGCTGTTTTAAATAAGGGAGATTAGAAAACGGTGTAGGGCCTAGTGGGCTTGAGGAATGACTCGTCGGCAACCTGTGGTTTTGGGGAAAAGTAACTGCCACCTATTGTTGAGATCACGCCTTTTGGATTTGTCGTACAAGAGCCTCTTTATGCTTGTGCAAAGCAACTGAGTAGAAAGCACAGTAATTTTTGCTTCCCCCCCCACTGTCTTAGATGAAACTGCGTTTGGAAGTATCGTATCCAGAGGTTTTTTCTTTTAGTGTTAAGACTAAGTTGGCCAGAGCACCTGTCTTGGGAACAGCAGGTGCTAGGTTCAAATCCAAACTGCACCTTTCCCTCAGATTATGGGAGAGTGGCTTTCTGATCTGAAACTCTTTCAATGGCCGATAGCATATGTTTGTCCTGATTTCCATTTTCCGAGCTGACTCTGGGTTTGGATGACATGGTCAGGCTTGAGACATGATCATCCAGACTCTAAAGGACCACGTCCGGCTTGTCAGCATTTTCTGCATCCTGACATGCTGGTTTTTGTTGTGTATTATTTTTTCTTCTTCGATTTTTGTTATCGGGCAAATGTCTCTTACTGTGAATTTCTGTGGCGCTGTGGCTTAGCTGGTCAAAGCGCCTGTCTTGTAAACAGGAGATCCTGGGCTCAAATCCCAGCAGCGCCTTAGTCCAGGTGGTGCGTGTGCTTGTTTTATAGAGCTCACCGGAATGAATTATAAAATTGTATAGCTTTGAGGCGTAATGAATAGTGCGACAAATAGAGTTAAACAACCTCTTTGCTTGCCATTTTAAGACTTGCTGTCTTTTTTTAGTCTCTGTGTGCAAAAACGTCTTGCCTCCTATTCAGCGTTGGCGCTGTGGCTTAGTTGGTCAAAGTGCCTGTCTAGTAAACAGGAGGTCCTGGGTTCAAGTCCCAGCAGTGCCTTATGTACAGGTTTCGTGTTTGCTTTTTTTAAGAGTAACGAGTGTTTACGCAGCGGGATGTTTAGCAGTCGGTTTCTTAACAAAACTCAAATCCTTAAGAACGCTGCTTGCTCAAGAGGGCTTTGGACGATGCCTTTATATAGCATAGTGTGGTAATGCCTAACCAATTGGACTTTAATATTTCAAGTCCAGACATTCCCACATGCAGCGCTACCGTTGTTAGTTTTTTTTTTTTTTTTGGAATTAAACATTTAGCCAGTATCAAGGTCATTTGGCGCTGTGGCTTAGTTGGTCAAAGTGCCTGTCTAATAAACAGGAGATCCTGGCTTTGAATTCCAGCAGTGCCTTGTCTGCAGTTGGCTGTTCATTCATGGGCCAGAGAGTACTAAAATGTGCTTTCTGTCCAACAGTTCTAGAGGAAGCAGAGCACTTAGGCTCTGTGGTGCAATGGATAGCGCATTGGACTTCTAGGTTGTGAGCTGAGCCATTTAAAGGTTGTGGGTTCGAGTCCCACCAGAGTCGCAAGCTTTACTCTTTTTCTTCACTGACTTAAGGTGTGGTGCGTTTCTAACATTTTAGGCATCTGTCCATCCCGTTTTGCTTCTTTCTTTCATTGCGCAGTGCAGGCTTAGATACTAGGGGTACTCTACAATAAAGCCGATGACTTAATTGAGCTGTTTTAAATAAGGGAGATTAGAAAACGGTGTAGGGCCTAGTGGGCTTGAGGAATGACTCGTCGGCAACCTGTGGTTTTGGGGAAAAGTAACTGCCACCTATTGTTGAGATCACGCCTTTTGGATTTGTCGTACAAGAGCCTCTTTATGCTTGTGCAAAGCAACTGAGTAGAAAGCACAGTAATTTTTGCTTCCCCCCCACTGTCTTAGATGAAACTGCGTTTGGAAGTATCGTATCCAGAGGTTTTTTCTTTTAGTGTTAAGACTAAGTTGGCCAGAGCACCTGTCTTGGGAACAGCAGGTGCTAGGTTCAAATCCAAACTGCACCTTTCCCTCAGATTATGGGAGAGTGGCTTTCTGATCTGAAACTCTTTCAATGGCCGATAGCATATGTTTGTCCTGATTTCCATTTTCCGAGCTGACTCTGGGTTTGGATGACATGGTCAGGCTTGAGACATGATCATCCAGACTCTAAAGGACCGCGTCCGGCTTGTCAGCATTTTCTGCATCCTGACATGCTGGTTTTTGTTGTGTATTATTTTTCCTTCTTCGATTTTTGTTATCGGGCAAATGTCTCTTACTGTGAATTTCTGTGGCGCTGTGGCTTAGCTGGTCAAAGCGCCTGTCTTGTAAACAGGAGATCCTGGGCTCAAATCCAAGCAGCGCCTTAGTCCAGGTGGTGTGTGTGCTTGTTTTATAGAGCTCACCGGAATGAATTATAAAATTGTATAGCTTTGAGGCGTAATGAATAGTGCGACAAATAGAGTTAAACAACCTCTTTGCTTGCCATTTTAAGACTTGCTGTCTTTTTTTAGTCTCTGTGTGCAAAAACGTCTTGCCTCCTATTCAGCGTTGGCGCTGTGGCTTAGTTGGTCAAAGTGCCTGTCTAGTAAACAGGAGGTCCTGGGTTCAAATCCCAGCAGTGCCTTATGTACAGGTTTCGTGTTTGCTTTTGTTAAGAGTAACGAGTGTTTACGCAGCGGGATGTTTAGCAGTCGGTTTCTTAACAAAACTCAAATCCTTAAGAACGCTGCTTGCTCAAGAGGGCTTTGGACGATGCCTTTATATAGCATAGTGTGGTAATGCCTAACCAATTGGACTTTAATATTTCAAGTCCAGACATTCCCACATGCAGCGCTACCGTTGTTAGTTTTTTTTTTTTTTTTGGAATTAAACATTTAGCCAGTATCAAGGTCATTTGGCGCTGTGGCTTAGTTGGTCAAAGTGCCTGTCTAATAAACAGGAGATCCTGGCTTTGAATTCCAGCAGTGCCTTGTCTGCAGTTGGCTGTTCATTCATGGGCCAGAGAGTACTAAAAAGTGCTTTCTGTCCAACAGTTCTAGAGGAAGCAGAGCACTTAGGCTCTGTGGCGCAATGGATAGCGCATTGGACTTCTAGGTTGTGAGCTGAGCCATTTAAAGGTTGTGGGTTCGAGTCCCACCAGAGTCGCAAGCTTTACTCTTTTTCTTCACTGACTTAAGGTGTGGTGCGTTTCTAACATTTTAGGCATCTGTCCATCCCGTTTTGCTTCTTTCTTTCATTGCGCAGTGCAGGCTTAGATACTAGGGGTACTCTACAATAAAGCCGATGACTTAATTGAGCTGTTTTAAATAAGGGAGATTAGAAAACGGTGTAGGGCCTAGTGGGCTTGAGGAATGACTCGTCGGCAACCTGTGGTTTTGGGGAAAAGTAACTGCCACCTATTGTTGAGATCACGCCTTTTGGATTTGTCGTACAAGAGCCTCTTTATGCTTGTGCAAAGCAACTGAGTAGAAAGCACAGTAATTTTTGCTTCCCCCCCACTGTCTTAGATGAAACTGCGTTTGGAAGTATCGTATCCAGAGGTTTTTTCTTTTAGTGTTAAGACTAAGTTGGCCAGAGCACCTGTCTTGGGAACAGCAGGTGCTAGGTTCAAATCCAAACTGCACCTTTCCCTCAGATTATGGGAGAGTGGCTTTCTTTTTTTTTTTTTTTTTTTTTAACACTTTTATTGTTTCAGAAAGGTGTGATACATTCTTACTGTATTAGTAACCAAATACCAATCAAAGAACTCGCGCCCCATCCCGACGTTCAAAATAAAAATAAAAATTTTAAAAAAGAAAGGAACAGAATAAAAAAATGCATTCTCATGCGAGGAAAGTAATACAAAAACAAATAAATAGAAAATAAAGATTAACTAAAATAAACTTAAAGATAAAAATAAAAAGGGCAATTTTGTTAAAAATTAAAAATATATAAAAAAATAAATACCATTAAAAAATTGACATTTCAACATATACAGTCCAGTGAAATTATATTAAAGTTAGTCATTACAAACACAGTGTATTTTAACAGTCACATTGTTTGGGATTACTAAACAGTCAGTGCACTGTTATTTAAAAAATGAAGGAAGAAGTCCCAAATCTTGTAGAATATGTGCATTTTTTGTTTGATTGAATAAGTCAACCTTTCCATTGCTATACAGGAAGACATTTCCTTAATCCAGAGTGACAAAGATGGAGCATGAGTACTTTTCCAGTGAATGGCAATCAGGCACTTTGCATGTAATAGACACAGATTTATAAACTTCTGTTTATATGACTTCAGCGATAAGGCAGGTGGGAAAAGACCAAGGATACAGATTTTAGGGCAAAAAGGGATTTCTTAACCAATAGTTTTAGAGATTACACCAATTATTTCTTTCCAAAAGAATTGCAAGTGCTCACATTGCCAAACACAATGGAACAGTGTGCCCTTGTAAGTCAAACATTTTCCACAAATGTCCAGAATATTTCTATTAAATTTATTTAACATTTCTGGTGTTATATATGTTCTCATTACCCGATTATATTGGATTAATTTAAAACGGGTATTGATTGATAATGTTTGCGCTTGAAGACAACTTTCTTCCCATTCATTTTCTGTAATATCTATTTGAAAGTCTTCAATCCAAGCCAGTCTTTTATGATTTGTAGATTCTTTGGAAGCATTAACAAATTTGCTATATAGTGTAGAAATTTTGTATTTGGCACTGGGATCTTTAACTGCAATTTCTTCTAAACTACTTAGGGTCGGACACTGATATGAATGATTTTTAGATCTTATAAAATTACGGATCTGAAGATACTTAAAAATATATCTTTCCTTTAAGGTTTCAAAGGACATCAATATATTATCTTCATAAAGATCTGATATCTTTTGCAAGCCTTTCTGGAACCACAGCTTAAAACCCTTGTCTGATTTCCCTGGTACGAATAATGCATTACCCCAAATGGGAGAGAATTTAGAAAGTACCGGGGTTTCTCCCAGCTCAACCTGTGACTCATGCCATGATAAAATAGTGGCTCTCACAAATGGGTTAGATGTATTTTGTTTGAGTTTCTTTAAAGAATCAGAGTATAAATATGTGTCAAGACTCAAATTGCCTGTACATTTTCTTTCAATCTGTATCCATGGAATGCTAGGTGTCAAAATCTGTTTGCTAATTGCAATCACACATGAACATATTATTGCATCTAAAGACTTTACATTTTTGTGCTAAGCTATGATTTTGTAAAATGAACAGTGTATTAGTTCATGAAATATGGTTAATTTTTGTAAATTTATACAGTTATAAAAAACTTCCATGTTTTTCACAGAAAGATTCTGGCAACCACAGCTGCTGGTATTTTTTCGGAAATTTAACAGATATTTTACACAATAAGAGTTTGTTAATTAACACTCTCTTGGTGTTGACAATGTTAACACTTTCAAAAGTGTTATTTTTAACACTTATAGTGGTTCCCATATAAACTCTGAGGGAGTGTTAATTTTAACTCCAAGGTAGTTAAATCTACTATCTAAAATTTGCAGTGTAGCTTGCTCGGCCTGGCCATTGGTCTGTGGATTGTGCTCGTTAGAGGCTAGTAGTCGCCCCTAGCTGTCGGCAGAATTCTGCCCAAAACCTGGACACAAATTGCAGACCCCTGTCTAAAACCATGTCAACTAGGAGGCCAAGAATACGGAACATGTGGTCCCAGCCAATGGCTGCTGTCTCCCTCAATGAAGATTATTTGGGGAGTGAAATAAAGTAAGCTGCTTCAAAAATCTGCCCACTACAGTGAGGACTACTGTGTTGCCACGGAATGGTGGTAACCCAGTGACAAGCCAACAAAAACTGGCCAGTGTTCCACACCATTGAGAGCCGGCAGAACCATTAACCCCATTTCCACTATCGCACCTAAAGCAAGGGAGCCCAGGCCAGTCGCGTTTCCACTGTCCCTTCCAGGGCCTGATCAGGCCAAAGCTGGGCTTCATCAGGGCGAAATATAGGCTATAGCCTATTTTATTACTTGCTCTTATGTCCTGCTCTTACACATTATATTTTCTGATTTTCACTGGATGTCAACTCATTTTGCACAAGCACCAGAATTGATAACCACTGCTCTGAGGTACTCAAAATAACAAACTGTCATACTCAAAATAAATTGCGTACCTAAAGTTACTGCTTTACTTATATTATTCTTTACAATGTTTAAAACAGTTTGATAATTTAGTCAATTAATTTAACTGGAACAATAAAGTCTTCAGTTTTAGACAACTCGCGCACTGGTCCATCCCTTCTGAGAGAGCTCCATCTTGGTTTATGGTTGAACAAGGCATCCTACTCCCCCTTCCATCACTACAATGTCTATCTATCCCTCTATTTATTCATTTTTTTTGTAAACGTGTTTTTTAGGCTGATCTCAAAAGTATAATAATTTTACTGACAGAATTTTAGGTGTAGGCTAGGACGGTCTCTGCCATTTGCAGATAATGTTGTCCTTTTGGCTTCACAGGACATGGACCATTCAGCATGCAGAGGGACAATTTGCTGCAGAGTGTGACATGGCAGAGAAAGAAACAGTACCTTTAGTGTCACGGAATACAGGGAGACCCAATTGCAAGTAAAATAATTATTTATTGACTCAGACAGAATGACAGAAGGAAGAACGCAGGAAGATGATGAGTGAGTCAAGCGAGCAGCAGGAAATATAAATCGAACAGGGAGCACTGAAGAACAAGATCAGAGAGCCGCCAACAGAAAGGTACAAGAGTCCAAACACAGAGCTCTCCCCGCGACACACGACCAGAACTCAGCGACCGGAACCTGACAGGACACAGACAAACAGACGTGAAGAAAACGAACTGACACTGTGAGACAGAAACGCTGAACATATATAGGCGCGGTAATGCGCTGCACCTGTGGTCCACTGATTACAGCTGAGCGGTGCTGCGCACGGCAAGGCTGGTGACAGCGTACACGTGACCACCCAGCTGATAAGGTAAACACAACTGACAGCAACGCGACTCTAACACAGACACAGAGACACCCAACACACACACTCATACACGCATATACGTAAACGCATAACGCACCACACCGTACACACACACACATACACACACGCAGACACATCATAGAAGAACAGACAGATCCACAATCGTGACAATACCCTCTCTCCTAGGAACGCCTCCTGGCGTTCCCAGACGAGCATACCTGGCGATTGTAATCATCGATAAGAGAGTGATCCAGTATGTCCCCGGCCGGAACCCAACTTCTGTGCTCAGGACCGTAACCCTCCCAGTCCACCAAGTACTGGAATCCTCGTCCCCTCCGTCTAGAGTCCAGAATGCGCTTAACCGAATAAGCCGTCTCCCCATCTACGAGACGCGGCGGGGGGGGGACTGGTGTGTGCGGATTAATTGCCGTATGAAAAACGGGCTTTACTTTAGATACATGGAACACGGGATGAATTCTCCTGTACGCTGGAGGTAATTTGAGGCGGATTGCCACAGGACTAATGATTTTAGTGACAATAAATGGGCCAATAAATTTAGGAGCTAGCTTATTACAAACGGTGCGGAGCGGAATATTCTTAGTTGAAAGCCACACTTTTTGACCGACAACGTAAACGGGAGGCTTAGACCGGTGGCGATCGGCTTTAGCCTTGGTGCGCACACCCACTTGGAGGAGGGTCTGTCTGGCCCTGCTCCAAGTGCGGCGGCACCTCTGGACAAAGGCGTGAACGGAGGGGACCGCGACTTCAGATTCCAGACTGGGAAAAACTGGTGGCTGGTAACCTAGACTACACTGAAACGGAGAAAGGCCCGTGGCCGACACTGGTAACGAATTATGTGCGTACTCCACCCACGAAAGCTGCTGACTCCAGGAGGAGGGATTCTGTGAGACCAAACATCGCAATGTGCGCTCAAGATCCTGATTGGCTCTCTCGGTCTGACCGTTACTCTGGGGATGAAAGCCAGACGAAAGACTCACAGTAGCCCCCAATAAACGACAGAATTCCCTCCAAAATTTAGAGATAAACTGAGGCCCCCTGTCAGAAACCACGTCCGTCGGGAGGCCATGAATGCGAAAGACGTGATTAATGACAGCAACCGCTGTCTCTCTGGCTGACGGTAATTTGGGCAGAGGGACGAAATGAGCAGCCTTCGAGAACCGGTCCACTACGGTTAAAATCACCGTGTTGCCGTTGGAGGTAGGCAGCCCCGTAACGAAATCTAGCGAGATGTGGGACCAGGGTCTCGAAGGTACTGACAGCGGCTGAAGGAGTCCCGCGGGTGGCCGATTGGAAGTCTTGGAAACAGCACACACAGAGCAAGCCAATACAAAATCACGCACATCACGAGCCAATGCTGGCCACCAGAATCGTTGTTTAATAACAAATGATGTGCGACTCACCCCAGGATGACAGGCTACTTTGGAGGAATGTCCCCATCGAATAACATCTGACCGAAGTTTCTCTGGCACGAATAACCGACTCGGTGGGCATCCAATCGGGGGCGTTACCCCATCTAAGGCTGCGCGAACCTTCGACTCTATCTCCCATGTGATGTTAGAAATAACAATCCGCTTAGGCACTACGGGTTCGAGTGACGATGTACGCTCCGAAGAATCAAAAAGACGGGATAACGCGTCGGGCTTAATGTTCTTAGATCCCGGTCTATATGAGATGGTGAAATTGAACCGTCCGAAAAATAACGCCCACCGAGCCTGCCTAGAGTTTAATCTTTTGGCGGATTTGATGTACTCAAGATTCTTATGATCGGTCCAGACGATAAAAGGGACCCCCGACCCCTCTAACCAATGACGCCACTCCTCCAAAGCAAGCTTGACGGCCAACAGCTCTCGATTACCAATGTCGTAATTACTTTCTGCTGCTGATAACCGATGAGAATAATACGCGCACGGGTGGATCTTGCCATCCGAGGAGGAGCGCTGGGACAGGATAGCTCCGACCCCGACCTCTGACGCGTCGACCTCCACCACAAACTGCCGGGAGGGATCAGGGGTTATCAGGATTGGAGCTGAAACAAAACAGCCTTTCAGTTTTGAGAACGCAGCTTCGGCTGCGCTGGACCACCTGAACGGCGTTTTGGAGGAGGTCAAGGCGGTCAGAGGTGCGGCGAGCTGGCTGAAATTGCGAATAAATCGCCGGTAGAAATTGGCAAAGCCCAGAAACCTCTGCAGGGCCTTACGGGAATCAGGAGTTGGCCAATTTACCACAGCCTTAATCTTCTCTGGATCCATGCGCAACCCCTCGACTGACACGATATGCCCTAGAAAGGGAACAGACTGTGCATGAAAAACGCATTTCTCCGCCTTGACATAAAGACCATTCTCTAACAGCCTCTGAAGCACTCGCCTGACGTGCTGAACATGTTCCTGGAGAGAATGGGAAAATATCAGTATGTCATCCAGGTAAACATAAATGAACTGATCTATCATATCTCTCAGCACGTCATTGACGAATGCTTGGAAAACAGCCGGAGCGTTGGAAAGGCCGAAGGGCAGAACGCAGTACTCAAAATGCCCTCTGGGGGTGTTAAACGCTGATTTCCACTCATCCCCCGCTCTTATGCGAACCAAATGATAAGCATTGCGGAGATCTAATTTTGTAAAAAAGTTCGCCCCCTGCAGACGTTCAAAGGCTGAAGACATCAACGGCAAAGGGTATGTATTCTTGACCGTTATGTTGTTCAGCCCTCGATAATCAATGCACGGGCGAAGGGAACCATCCTTCTTTTTTACAAAAAAAAATCCCGCCCCCGCCGGTGAAGAAGAGGGGCGAATGATCTTGGCTGCTAGAGAATCAGAAATATATTTCTCCATGGCCTCCCTCTCTGGAGCAGAAAGCGAGTATAATTTGCCTTTAGGCGGAGACGTACCTGGCAATAAGTCTATTGCACAGTCATAGGGACGATGAGGAGGCAAAGAAGCAGCCCGGGACTTACTGAACACTCTCTTCAGGTCATGGTACTCACGGGGCACGTTTGACAGATCCATCTGCTCCTCCTGAAACACAGAACGAGAAACAGCAGAACAAGCAGACACTAGACAAGATTTATGACAGCTCTCACTCCAAGAAAGCACAGTATTATGTCCCCAATTAATGTGAGGTTTGTGCAAAACCAACCAGGGATGTCCCAAGATCACAGGAGTGGCAATAGTCTCTGTTAAAAAAAACTCAATAGTTTCGGAATGGTTACCAGAAGTAATGAGTCTTATAGGAGCAGTGGAGTGTGTGATGGTGGGGAGAGAAAGACCGCTAAGAGCGTGCACTGCGATAGGAAGAGAAAGGGGAACAACAGGGATTTTCAAACTGTACGCCAGCTTAGAGTCAATAAAATTCCCCTCGGCTCCGGAGTCGATGAGCGCATGACAGTGGTGCATGATAGAGTTAAAAGATAGATTGACTGGCAGCATGGTTGTGTTAGGGGACTTGTCAAGGGTGATTTCACCAGCCAGTAAACTCTTACCCGGCGACGAATTCTTATTCTTGGCTAGACACGAAGCCACAAAATGTCCAGCGACTCCACAGTACATGCATAGTCCTTCCATGCGGCGACGACGCCTCTCCTCCGTGGAAAGCCGAAATCTGCCCATCTGCATGGGTTCCGGCTCGAGATCAGATGAGGGGGGTTCAGAAGATGCAGCGAAAAAAGATTGCGTGGGAAGAGGTGGAGTGTGCAATTTCTTGTGGGAACCTCTCTGTTGTAACCGAGTGTCCACTCTGATGGCTAAATCAATAAGCCCATCCAGTGTCTTAGGCAGATCCATGACGTAGATTTCATCTTTAATATAATCTGCTAGTCCGTGCAAAAACATGTCCCACTGAGCTTCGGCATTCCATTTACATTCGGCCGCCAGAGTACGAAAGTCAATGGAATATTCAGCAACACTCAACTTATTCTGTCTGAGTTCAGCGAGCTTACGAGCCGCCTCTCTGCCAGAGACCGCTCGGTCAAACACAGTTTTTAACTCCTCTGAGAAAGCTTTAAAGGAGTTACAGCAGGGGAGTTTACGCTCCCAAACAGTGGTACCCCAAAGTGCCGCTTTACCTGTCAGCAAATTGATCGTAAACGCCACCTTACTCTCTTCGTTAGGGAAAGACGAAGGCTGTAGCGTGATGTAAAGTGAACACTTTGCTATAAATGACCGGCACAATTCTGGTTCGCCGGCGTAACATGCTGGTGGTGGAAGTCGCGGTTCAGTGGATCTGGGGGTCTCTTCTAGCGCATGAGCTGCTGGTGGAATGGTGGGAGGAGCTTGCTGGACAGCTTCAGCACGAAGCTCAGAACCCAGTCTCTGAACCTGAGTCGTGAGCTCAGAAACTTGAGTGACCAGCGCCTCAATGGCCTGGCCGGTCACTGCCATTTGTTTGTCCTGATGATCCAGTCGGGCTGAATTGTGGGCGAGGAAATCCTGGATTTTGGTGACACTTGCTGGGTCCATCTCAGTGGTCAGTTCGTTCTGTCACGGAATACAGGGAGACCCAATTGCAAGTAAAATAATTATTTATTGACTCAGACAGAATGACAGAAGGAAGAACGCAGGAAGATGATGAGTGAGTCAAGCGAGCAGCAGGAAATATAAATCGAACAGGGAGCACTGAAGAACAAGATCAGAGAGCCGCCAACAGAAAGGTACAAGAGTCCAAACACAGAGCTCTCCCCGCGACACACGACCAGAACTCAGCGACCGGAACCTGACAGGACACAGACAAACAGACGTGAAGAAAACGAACTGACACTGTGAGACAGAAACGCTGAACATATATAGGCGCGGTAATGCGCTGCACCTGTGGTCCACTGATTACAGCTGAGCGGTGCTGCGCACGGCAAGGCTGGTGACAGCGTACACGTGACCACCCAGCTGATAAGGTAAACACAACTGACAGCAACGCGACTCTAACACAGACACAGAGACACCCAACACACACACTCATACACGCATATACGTAAACGCATAACGCACCACACCGTACACACACACACATACACACACGCAGACACATCATAGAAGAACAGACAGATCCACAATCGTGACATTTAGATCAAAAACCACGGTGCTTGACTTGAAAAAGATGGCCATCTCCAGTTTGGAGGAGAGTCCTTACCCCAAATGGAGTTCAAGTATCTGCTTGTTTTTTTTTTTTTTTTCATGAGGAATGGAATGTGAAATTAAAAGATGGATCAGTGCAGCAGCAGCAGTAATGCAGTTGATGTGATTGTCTGTTGTGGTGAAGGAGCTGAGACGAAAGGCAATGTTCTCAATTTACCGCTCAATATAGGTTCCTACTCACACCTATGATCATGACTAAAAGGACAAGATCTTGGACACAACCAGACACATTTTACAAAGTGTTATGACACGCTTGTTTGAGTCGCAACATAAAAGAGATGAACCAACAAAATAGCCTGAATGCAAATTATTTATTATAAAATGTAACTCATAAAACAATCAATCAAAGCAACCAACAAATGTCTAGGGATAATAATAAAGATAAAGAACTTAGGATATAATCACAAAAACACATTGTACACATGATACAAGCAATGCAAAACAAAACCATAAGGTTAAAGAGTCAATGAGATGGCAGGTCTTGACATGAGGACTCATGAGTAGCCACAGCGTCCTGGGGTAGCTAACACAACAATGTTTATATACCCATGGATGAGTAAGTAATGCAGGAATCAAAGCAGGATTTACTACATACTCCAATCTGGAGTCTTGGGATCATCACAGTGTTTTAATATTGTAAAACTTAACTAATAAAAGATGCAACACAGGACAATTGAATGGGCTTTCTAAACTTGGGGTCCTGGTATACTGCTAACTAACTGTCCTGGAGCTCCACAGCAGCTTCTTTGATGTGCAGTGTCTTCCCATTGATTTGTTTCTCATTCAGGGAGTCAGACAGAGAACATCATCCAAAACAACACTAGCTACATGAATACACTGGAGAGTGGAGTACAGATGTATCCACACCTGTACAATCACTTGCAAAGATATTTTAAGCCACAGAGGTGCTGTTTGCCAGATGTTTATGAAACTGTTCTTCTCTCAGCCACCAGCATTGTGTTTACGGTAAATGCGAGGAGCGCAACACATTTACAACCCCACCTACTTCTGTAGGAAAACAGTATAGCGTCACTCAGCCTTTTCAAACATTATTCAGACATGAAATATCCTGTGCACATGAGAAAATGTTTTGCTGCATTCAGGTCATGTGTGCAACTTTTTGTCCATGTGTTTCTAAAGCTGCGCAGAATGAGGGAAACTCTGTAGACACTGATCAGATCTGCACGGTTTCTCTCTAGTGTGAATCCTCTTTTGTGTTTTCAGATGTGTTAACTGATTAAACCTCTTGTCACAGTGTGAAACCTCTACTGTCTCTCCAGTGTGAATTGTCTGGTGCAGTTTCAATTTTGGTGCAGTAATAAAAGACTTCTTACACTCAAGCACATATACTCTTTTACACCAGTGCGGAACTTTATGTGTTCTTTAAGGTTTGCTAATCGGTTGAAACTCTCCCCACACTGAGTACATGTGAATGGATTCTCTCCAGTGTGGGTCTTCAAGTGTTTATTAAGGTCTGAGGAGTTGCTGAAACTCATCCCACACCGAAGCTGCGGTCATACTAGAATTTGAGCATGCAAATTCTGTTGTACAGCGCTGCAAAAAGGGGCGGGATTAAACAAGATGATTAGACATTAAAAAAGTGAGCGATTGGTCCATATTTTACATTTCTGTCCAGAGAGGTCATGTTTTGATCTTCGATTGGTCTCACACAGACAAGTGATATGATTTCGCAGGTCAGAGTTCACCAAGCTTGAACTTTGCAATGCAATGAACTGCGAAACTTGATGCACGAACTTGCGTTTCCGGTCTGACGCATTCACGTGTGTATGAATGGTTTTTCTGAATGGTGTGTTTGTTTAGGTGTGATAATTGGCTGAAACTCTGTCCACACTGAGTGCATGTGAATGGTTTCTCTCCAGTGTGGATCCTCATGTGTTGATGAAGGTTGAATAATTGGCTGAAACTCTTCCCACACTGAGTGCATGTAAATGGTTTCTCTCCAGTGTGGGTCTTCATGTGTTTATTAAGGTGTGATGAGCAGTAAAACTCTTCCCACACTGAGCGCATATGAATGGTTTCTCTCCAGTGTGGATCCTCATGTGTTTAATAAGGGATGATGATTGGCTGAAACTCTTCCCACACTGAGTGCATGTGAATGGTTTCTCTCCAGTGTGGATCATCATGTGAATCTTAAGATGGTCTTTTCTTCCAAAACTCTTTCCACACTGAGCGCAGGTGCAGGTGAAATGATTCTTGTCTCTCCTTTTTAAAATACCATCAGTCTGTAAATGAGTTTTTTCCTCAATTTTAACATGATGTTCCTCCTCTTTACTCCCCTCATTCTCTTCAATTAGGTCTGAAATAGATAAAACATTAGTTTTCATTAAGTCTTAAAAACTCTCACTAAAAGCTGAAAAGTGAAAAGACACTGAAAACATTGACTACACACACTGTAATTTTGATGCATGTTAAATGTAAAATAACCAGATCATATTGTTTGGTCCACATTTAAGCAGATTCAATTCAGTTCATCTTTATTTATCTAGTGCTTTTACAATGTAAATTGTGTCAAAGCTGCTTAACATAGAAGTTATAGTAATTTAAAACCATGTCAGTCCAGTTTTCAGAGTTTTTACATAATTGATCATGAAAGTCATTTTGGTCATATTGATAAGACAGAGATTAGAAATCTGTAAGTGGCCTTTTTTATTCATAATTACAACAACATGTTTTTCTAAAATTTGTAAAGCAGACAGGGAATGCTTGTTCATTCTGTGCCTGACTGGTAAACGCTTCAGAAAAAAAGTTATGGGGTAACAGCTGAACAAACTATGAACAAAATGCTGAAATTTTGCCTCAGAGACGAGACATAACCGTACAGCATCTGAATAAAGGCTGGAATGTGCACCTTTCCACTTGTGTGATGTTGGGTCATTTTTATCCATTCTGGGGTGATTTTGAGGCTCACACTGATATTTGGGGACATCTTATTTTGACATATTCTGGGAAAATGCTTTAAATAAAAAAAATTAAAAACTGACAGCATATAATCATGCATTTATGATTGTTGGTGTTTTCTGTGGTGGCAGTCAACATTGTTTAGTTGGTCTCCACCCATAGGACGGCAAAAAGGAAATGGGTGAGAGAATAAAGGAAGAGAGTCGAAGAGAAGTTGACTGAACTGTTCCAGTGCGGGGAAACGAATAGAGAAACCGGGTCGAGACGAGCAGTGTAAACCTAACGATTGGTTGTAAGAAACAAAAAGCGAAAGTACGTATTGAAGTAACAGAGCTAAGACCGCTGTCTTGTTACTGAAGTGCTCATGATTTCTGTGATTGAGTGCATCACTAAAGACTTCAGTGCAGTGTACTTAAGGTCAACTTACCGATTTATCTCGCTGCCATGGAATCTCACCTTCATCCCGCAGTCGACAGTGTCAAAGATGCAAACTGGTAAGGTCCTCACGTGAAACTTAAAATTTTGTTTAATATTGCTATTATCCTAAATACTATTACCTTAAACCTACCTATACTGGTAAATAAGCATTTAAGTGTCGGAGTGTAGCTGCTCTGAGCGTAATTCAACTTGAATCAGGATGAATATAGGAAGAAGCAACCGTAGGGAGGCAAAATCCGCTACTAGCCTCCATGCTAATGCTACCCTTGAAGTGCAAGCTGCATCTAAGAAAGAAACGGCTCTGGCGAATGATCACAGTGCAGTCCTTAAAGCTATTGATGCACTAAAAGGCAATTTGATTGCTAAAATTTAAGAAAAGGCCGTTGCACAGTCAAGTGAACTTTGCAATCAAACTGACCAGCTTTGGACAGAGTTACACAATGCTGTGGAGCAAATTAACACCAGAGTAGAAGCAGCGGTCTGGTCTGGAGTCTGTGTTGGGTGGATACTCCGACTCTCTTTGCCTAGTCTCGACACACACAATTTAATATTAGGAGGCAATTTAAATAGTTTTTTGCACCCAATTTTGGACCGCTCTAAATCTTCGAGTAATACATTAAGTCAGCCAGCAAAATGTAACAACTCCTTCCTTTAAACATATGGTGTAAATGACCCCTGGGGATCTAAATATCTATCATCCAAGCAATTTTCCTTCTATTCACCTGTGCATCAAACCTATTGCAACCTATTGCAAACCTATCAAACCTCTTTAACCGTATTAAAGAGGTATAATGTCCATGTTATATGAAGTGATCTAAAGAACTGCCTCCACTTCCCTAAATCGTATAAATCAAAAATGGGAGGACGAACTGGGACAAGAAATATCAGATACAGCCTGGCAATATGCCATAGAACTGGTACACTCATCTTCTGTATATGATTCAGATTTATCTTGTCCCAGATGTGGTTTGGAGCCAGCAGATCAGAGTCATCTGTTCTGGGGATGCCGTAGATTACATAGATTTTGGACCAATATTTTTAGATAATTTTCATCTATATGTAATAAAGATATGGATCCTAATCCTTTGACCTCAATTTTTGGTACAGTGCCAGAAGAAATGTACCTGTCAGCAAATCACATAAAAAACTTTGACTTTTCTTCTTTATTGGCCAGACGCCTGATTCTTCTCAGTTGGAAAAAAAAAAAAAAACGCCATCCCACAAACATTGGATATTAGAAGTGTAATCACATC
Source organism: Danio rerio (assembly GCF_052040795.2). NCBI lineage: Eukaryota > Metazoa > Chordata > Actinopteri > Cypriniformes > Danionidae > Danio > Danio rerio. Next base: position 36,368,550 of record NC_141024.2, read on the forward strand.
TTAAACTCGAGCACCTTAAGTAGACCATATGAGGCTCTACAAAAAAAAATTGGCAAAAAGTTTTCATCCAAAAATGTGAATTAAATTTATTTGCAAAACTGGAATATCGCATAAAAGATATACAAATAAAACTGCGTTTCTATCCAATGAATCAAAGAGAACAAAATCGTCACTTCCTGATAACTGGCGCCAAATATCAACAGTAAAAACAGAATTCACTGCGGTAGAAGAAGCTACATGAAACTTTTCTTTATTTAATTAAATAAATGTCACCTTAGAAGACAATGCCGACACTCGATGAACACATGGTGGCGTTTCAAGCTATGAGATGCGGAGAACAAACGCTTTTGACACGCTCCAGACGCTCTGGAGGTAATTAATAATATAATAACATTAACACTGAAATGGTTAAAGTGTTTTAGATGTTTTACAGTGTGCCTGTGCCTGTGCCTCAGCCTGTTGGTTTGTCCATTTACACACACATTTTCATCATTATAAGATCTTTTTTTAACAAACCTTTTTTAATGCACATGTAGGAATTTGTTCAGTAAAAGTGTTTGCGTAGTTTACATACTGTAAGTTTATCTTTTCTTATCGAACAAAAAGTTTATCCTACTCAGTTATGCACATGTTTTTTTAGCTCGTCCTGATTTTGCCAAGTGCTAGTTGTCCTGAGACCAACATAATTTATGATAACCCAGGGACAACATCTCTATCAGCCAATCAAACGTTATTACGTCATCATTATGTGCCCCCCTGCAGAGTCCGCCAAAATCGCAAATTCAAAAAAGAAGAAAACACCCACACACACCCACGCACACGCAACTCAACTGCCATTTCCACCTGTGAAGAGGACACGTGAAGAGGTAAGATTACCGGGTTTCTTCTATAAGTTTACAGAAGCAGTAATGATTGTAAAATTCATATGTGTTTATGGATTTGCCCTTTTTTTCTAGCGAAGCAAACGAGCAACATTTAACTTTAGTTTGCATTAAGTTAGCCTATTAGCCGTCCCTACCTAACGTTAGATTGACGTGCTGCTCTACCGTTACTGCGATTTACTTTCTGGCTTCAATTAAAACAAGCTAACAATATTGTTTTGAATTTAAATCTAGCTATTAAACGTGACTAAACTTGTCTCTTGCTAATTTAGCGATCGTATTTTTGTCTAATAATTCGGTTTTTAGCATGTATTATGTCAATTTCATTTAAAGACAAACGCCAGAAAGGTGAACCAACACAGCACTAGTTTAAACACAAGACAGGTTATTTGAGACGGTAAATTTATTTAATCTGATTATTTATTCTGTTAAATATGTTGACTTTGGTCATAATCGCTGATTTATTAATATGTTAACCTCAGGACTTAATTGCTGATTTATTAATATAATTAATATGTTTACCTCAGATCATCATCGCTGATTTATTAATATAATTAATATGTTAACCTCAGGTCATCGTTGCTGATTTATTAATATAATTAATATGTTAACCTCAGGTCATCATCACTGATTTATTAATATGTTATCACTGATTAATATGTTAACCTCAGGTCATCATTACTGATTTATTAATGTAATTAATATGTTAACATTAGGTCATCATCACTGATTTATTAATATAATTAATATATTAACCTCAGATCATCATAACTGATTTATTATTATATATATGTTTAGCTCAAGTCATTATCAGTGATTTATTATTATCGTTAATATGTTAACCTCAGGTCATCATAGTTGATTATTAATAAAATTAATATGTTAACCTCAGGTCATCATCACTGATTTATTAATATAATTAATATGTTAACCTCAGGTCATCATTTCTGATTTATTAATATCATTAATATTTACCTTAGCTGATTTATTCATATTATTAATATGTTAACCTCAGGTCATCATCACTTATTTATTAATATTATTAATATGTTAAGCTTAGGACATCATCACTTATTTATTAAAATCATTAATACGTTAACCTCTGGTCATCATCACTTATTTATTAATATTATCAATATGTTAACCTCAGGTCATCATCACTGATTTATTAATATCATTAATATGTTAAACTCAGGTCATCTGCACTTATTTATTAATATTATCAATGTGTTAACCTCAGGTCATCATCACTGATTTATTAATATAATTAATATGTTAACCTCAGGTCATCATCACTGATTTAATAAAATAATTAATATGTTAACCTCAGGTCTTCATCACTGATTTATTCATATTATTAATAATATTAACCTCAGGTCATCATTGATTTATTAATATTATTAATATGTTAACCTCAGATCATCATAACTGATTTACTAATATAATTAATATGTTAACCTCAGATCATCATAACTGATTTACTAATATAATTAATATGTAAACCTCAGGTCACCACTTATTTATTAATATGTTAACCTCAGGTCATCATCGCTGATTTATTAATATCATTAATATGTTAAACTCAGGTCATCTGCACTGATTTATTAATATTATTAATATGTTAACCTCAGGTCATCATCACTGATTTATTAATATAATGAATATGTTAACCTCAGGTCATCATCGCTGATTTATTATTATCATTAATATTTACCTTAGCTCATCATCATTGATTTATTCATATTATTAATATGTTAACCTCAGGTCATCATTGATTTATTAATATTATTAATATGTTAACCTCAGATCATCATAACTGATTTACTAATATAATTAATATGTTAACCTCAGATCATCATAACTGATTTACTAATATAATTAATATGTAAACCTCAGGTCATCACTTATTTATTAATATGTTAACCTCAGGTCATCATCGCTGATTTATTAATATCATTAATATGTTAACCTCAGGTCATCATTGATTTATTAATATTATTAATATGTTAACCTCAGATCATCATCACTGATTTACTAATATAATTAATATATTAACCTCAGATCATCATAACTGATTTACTAATATAATTAATATGTAAACCTCAGGTCATCACTTATTTATTAATATGTTAAACTCAGGTCATCTGCACTGATTTATTAATATTATTAATATGTTAACCTCAGGTCATCATCACTGATTTATTAATATAATTAATATGTTAACCTCAGGTCATCATCGCTGATTTATTATTATCATTAATATTTATCTTAGCTCATTATCACTGATTTAGTCATATTATTAATATGTTAACCTCAGGTCATCATTGATTTATTAATATTATTATTATGTTAACCTCAGGTCATCATAACTGATTTACTTATATAATTAATATGTTAACCTCAGGTCATCACTTATTTATTAATATTATTAATATGTTAACCTCAGGTCATCATCGCAAATTTTTTTAACTACATAATAATATTTACCTCAGGTCATCATCACTAATTTATTAAAATCATCAATATGCTAACCTCAGGTCATCATTACTGATTTATTAATATCATTTATTTAGCTTAGGTCATCCTCTCTGATTTATTACTACATATCATTAATATTTACCTCAGGCCATCATCCCTCATTTATTGACACTAATATGTTTCTAATATGTAATAATGACCTTAGAGTGGCTCTATCACTAAACAAACTCTTTCTTTTGTATTTAAAGGAGCTAGAGTGACCAAGAGCACACGATGGAAGGTATTATTTCACTTTATTTTTTGCAATTAAAAAAACTGCGTATTCTTTGCTATTAATTGTTGGAAGGGGTTGCCTCTTTATAAGCTGTTTGAGAATCAACTTGTTTTACACCATATTGATATAAACACACCCTTAATTTGTTTTTCAGATGTGCATTTCTTTGTTAATGAAAACCAATGTGGTAGCAAAATGTGTAATTTATTAATTAATATTTATCTGCATAGATCAGCCATTGAGGTCATTATTTCAAAAAAAGAGACCAACATTTACAATTGGAAGTGTGGGGCCTTACAATATCCAAGTGGACAGTTTGATCACCCTTATGGGGGACAACCAGGTTTCTGATGAGGTAAACGATTATCCTTATAGTGAGCCATGTAAATTTTTACTCTATATTTTTTCCCGTAACCTTTTTCCTGTCTATTTATCTCACCAGTAAAACAAGCCATCATGGCCTATTTCTGTAATTTTGTGTGTTAACCTTTTTACAGAATTGTTTTTTACTATTCTATGAGCTAAAAAAAAGAGCACATTTTATTTATTTCTCACGTTTGTCCTTGAAATATTTAGGTCATGGATTCAATTTGTGATCTCCTTAGCAAGGTAAGTGTAATTTTATGAGCGATATCTTGAAGGCTACACATAGTTACAATAATAATAATAAAAAAAAATAATGGGCAGGGTGACGCAGTGGCACAGTAGGTAGTGCTATTGCCTCACAGCAAGAAAGTCGCTGATTCTAGCCTTGGCAGGGTCAGTTGACGTTTCTGTGTGGCGTTTGCATTTTCTACCTTCGTTTGCATGGGTTTCCTCCGGGTGCTCTGGTTTCCCCCACAAGTCCATGAGAAATGCGGTACAGGTGAATTGGGTAGGCTAAATTGTCCGTAGTGTATGTGTGGATAGATGTTTCAAGGGCTGCAACAAAATTCAATATCAATATATATCGCGCTAGATTTTTTTCAATAACAATGATAAGATTTTTAAACCCATTTCGGGTCTTTCTATATAAATTTGCATACATATGTTTTATTATATTTTTATATGATCTTTTATCTCTCATATGATGTTCAGTTCTTAGCTGTCAAAAAGAGCATGATGTCACTTGGTGATGAAGTACATCACAGACACGCTGCCAGCGCTCAGCAGTTGGTTAAGCTCAGTCACAGACTTTTTTAGCTACAAAATGATTGCCCTGAACACAGATGTAAATAAACAAGCTTCCACAAGTAAGAATGCAGACAAATTATTTGATGAGAGAGGAAATACTAATGCAGTGGTGTCCTAGTGGTTTGGCTTTTTAAGTTTCGATAAACGTGTAGTTTCGTTGCTCTGCAAAATGTGCGGGAGAGTGGTGCCGTCTAGCAGCGGGAACACATTAAATCTGTTTGCCCAATAGAACATACTGAGAGTCAGAAGATGACACATCATAAAAGTTTAGGCCAATCTGTCACCACCACCACCATCCACCTTCCCGACACTGAAAGAGTGAAGAGAACGCAATGAAGCAAACACAGATGGCTATGAGGCGACGTGTAGGATTTTAATTAAACTTTGCTTGCCAACACTTGCATATACTCCTATAAATTACTCTCATATAAACCTATTCTATGTTCAAAACATGTATGAGACTTGTGCATATACATATAAACTTGGTGCATGCATACACCCACAATAACACACGCACATACATAAACTTGATCCTTGCATATAATTGATCCTCGCATAAACACCCAAATTAACACTTGCACACACAAACTCGCTGCATGCTGGTATAGCTCTCGAGCAAACTTACAAAATAAAATTCACAAACATATTCATCGGGAATCTGGTTATTGCAGCCTGATAAAATAGAAAGAATGTGATTAATAGAGGTGTTAAATCTGTTAAATAACTAGCTAAATTGGCCCTAGTGAATTTGTGTGAAAAGGAGTGTATGGTTTTTTACCAGTGTTGGGCTGCAGCTGGAAGGGCATCCACTGTGTAAAAAACATATGCTGAATAAGTTGGCGGTTCATTTCACTGTGGTGACCCCTGATGAATAAAGGGACTAAGCCAAAAAAAAATAATAATAATAACAAAGTAATAAAAATAATAAATATAATAATTAATGATTACATGAACTGCTCTCGTACTATCATTTTTAAACCATATAGTGAGGCTTGCTTGGAATCCTGTTTATTTCTTTAACTCAGCTGCAATGAAAAATAATAATGTGTTTGTTTACTTTAAACTAGGACCGCCCTGGTGTTGTGCACATTAATTGTCACACACTTACTAAGATTTTAGATGGATCCAAAAGAGCAAAGAGCCATTATTTTCTCAAGGTATGTAGCTGTTTTTTTTAGGTAGTAAGTGTTTTTTAAGCTTATTTTAAGGATTCTTATTCTAAAGATGATTGTCATGTTTATTATGTTTTGTTTCTGAATTGCAGAATAACATATTAGAAAAGGCAAAGGAGGTGTTTGGTGTGTATCTTGAAAGAGGCAATCACTGGAGTTTTTTTGTGAGTAAAGAAAGGACAAAACAATTACATTATGAAAAATTAAAACATGTTTAACACAATGTTTAACAAATTAAACATTTTTGTATGTGGATTATATTTCATGTATACTTTCAATATAGTCCCCTTAAGGATCTCTCATTTGAATAGACGTTTACCTTTGCTAGACACAATGTGCAACATAATTTGAGTATATTTATGCCCCACACATTTCTAAACTTTCAAAGCAAAATACCAAAAAAGTCTTTATTACATAATTAAAATTATAAATCAAATATTTGGATATTATTATAAGCTGTATCACATGAATCATATACGGTTGAAGTCAGAATTATTACCCCTCCTTAATTATTACTTTATTATTATTTTAATAATCACTCTGGCATGGCCACTCTGTCATGGCCAGGTGTCACAGTCTTGCAAACATGGACCGTGGAGCATGTCTGGACTGCTTTTTTGATGGCAACAGGTAAATGCTATTGCAATAATTATCTTAATTTAACTTCAAATATGTCTTTTTAAGCATTGCAAACTTGACGGAAGGTGCCTCACCTATTTTAATTCACTTGGAGAGACGGAGTTGCAGTGTCAAGCAATTTCTAAACACTGGAGGTATGAATTCAGTTTTTGAAAGTATTCTTGTGTAAATTTGTGTAATTTTTTTCACGGCTAAATAATACATCTCAATTATTTTATGTTTTTAACCTCAAGAACCATTAATCTATTTATTTAAAGGAAAAAGCTGAAAGTAGCATTTTCAAATTTGAAAATTATTAAGTGAATGTGTCAGAGAGAGAGAGTGAGTCTTTTCTTATGAAGACCAATGTATAGATATTCCATATACAACTTCAGTAACTGATCTGTTCAAACAGGCTTTGAATACTATATTTTTATATATGTAAAACTATGCTGAAGGCTCTCTGCAGTATGGCAGAAATTTGAACAATGTCCGACTGCCCAAAATATGCAGTAGTTGTGTGAGCTCATTGCAACATTTGCTTGCTATTGCAATAAATTCAGCAATTGTGAAATGCTGAAGAGTCTGTCTTATATGGATTCTTGGTGTTAAAAAGCTAGTGACATTTTGTAATTTTTTTGATTACAGTGCATTTGCAGATTCAAGAGGATTAAAAGGAGAGTGGCACCTCAAAACCACAACACACAGTTTGCAAACAGATTCAGTGTCATGTGGTATCCACACACTTGCAGTAAGTCACCAAGCATAGATCATTGCCAATGTGTTTTTATACCTAATATAATTTTTACTTTTCACTGTGAGTAGTCTAACCTTGTATTTGGTTATATCAAAGTGCCAATATCTGTCAGATTTTGTATTTTCTGATAAATATCTTTATTTGTACAGTATCTTGCTTTTACTCTTAAAACATTTGTCTCGCTTCAAGTTTGCCACTGAATTCATGGAGGCTGGTGGCTTGATTACATCATTCCAGTGCCCTGAAATACAACAAGAGAGAATGCGCCTGGCCTCACTTTTGTTTCAATCTTTAGGTACGTGCCTTATTAATGGAAATGTTTTAAATGTGTATAATTATTACATATTTAAAAATTCAGATTCATGGACTTTTACATCTTGCTCACCATTTCGTAGTTCAAAAATTAAAGTAACAGGCCAATATTCAAAATAAACAAATTAAATCTATAAATCAAAGTACATGTGTGCACTGTGAAGTATTTTAAGATGTTTTTGCAGAGGCTGAAAAATTAGCACACTGTTTGGATGTCAGGAAGTCAGAACTGTGGCTCTAGTGAAGCATGAATTGCTCAAAGCTATCCATGAAACCAAAAATTAGGAAAGTGGATCATAATTCTGAAGTTTCATGAAATAAAAAATGTTTTTCTGTGTGTATATATATATATATTTACAGATCGGACCAAAAAATGTGGAATATGTGCAAAAAAGTTCTCAGGAAAAACGAAAGTAAGTGATTACACCAAAAGGCATGAAAACTTCTATTAGGCAAAGATAACAAATTATATATATATATATATATATATATATATATATATATATATATATATATATATATATATATATATATATATATATATATACATACACACACACACATATACACACACAGTTGAAGTCAGAATTATTAGCCCCCCCTTTTTTTTTTTTTTTTTTTTTTCTTCAATTTTGAATATATCCTAAATGATGTTTAACAGAGCAAGGACATTTTCATAGTATGTCTACTATTATTTTTTCTTCTGGTCTTATTTGTTTTACTTCGGCTAGAATAAAAGCAATTGTTTAAAAAACATTTTTGGGATAAAATTATTAGCTCCTTTTAAGCTAATTTTTTTACTGATCGTCTACAGAACAAACCATCATTATACAATAACTTGCCTAATTACCCTAACCTGCCTAGTTCACCTTATTAACCTAATTAAGCCTTTAAATGTTACTTTAAGCTGTATAGAAGTGTCTTCAAAAAATATCTAGTCAAATTTAGTTTTTAAAACTATTATGCTTAGTAATGTTCTGAAACAATTTTCTCTCCATTAAACAGAAATTGGGGAAAAAAACAGGGGTGCTAATAATTCAGGGGGGCTAATAATTCTGTCTTCAACTGTACGTACATACATACATGCATATACATATGTATGTGTATAAGAGAGAGACACAGACAGACTCAAATCTCTTAAGCTCAAGATGTAATCTCATCCTTAATGTATATGCAATTTTTTTTTCTGTTTTGTTTTAACAGATCGCATGTGCCTGTGGGGCTGTGCTGCACGTGGAGTGTGCAGCCACACCCATGTGCTACATATGTCAAGGTACACATAAAACTAGCCTTGTTTCTTTTTGACTGGGTGTTTTTATGCACTAGTAATAATAAGCATATTCGTTGTAGATGTTACAAATGTTCTGTATGACTTTCTATACAGATGACAGCAACCTATTGGACCAAAAGTCTTTGCCCTCACCAGACACTGCAGCATGCTCCGGTAATAATTTTGTTAATGATTAGTAAGAATTCTTGCACTAGTTATGATGGCATTTCATTTACATTATGTCCCACATTGCTTACACCTTACATTAAGGATTTTAGTAAATAACGCTAGTTAATCTGTTTACTAATATTAACAAAAAATGCTCAATATTTGTAAAGCAATTTATTAATGCATTAAAATCCACAGTCGTGCTTGTTAACATGTTAATGTACTGTAAGTAAAGTAAATTTAACAAAGAATGACTAGCTTTGATAATTTACATTAGCAAAGATTAAAAATACTGTAATACATGTAAAGTTAATGTTTGTATGTATATTCAAGAGTTCACACTTAGCTCATGATTTATACATAGCTTGTTTGGTATGCTGTCCCGGGAGAGAGCCCTGAGCTCAAGGGATCCTCGAGCCCAGGGCTCCCCCTTTTTGCAGGGCGAGTGGAAATTGAGCTCAGGTCTATCTCAAACTCCCCCGCTGTTGAGGCCAAGGCGAACTTCCTGAGAGTAAGACATTATAAAAAAAGGTTTAGGCTTGTTTTATCTATAATACAGAGCACATTTGGATGGTGGGAGGAACCGGGGAACTTGGGGTAAACCCACGCGGACACGGGGAGAACATGCAAACTCCACACAGAAATACCAGATGGCTCAGCGAGGACCAAACACCATTGGTATTCTTGCTGTGAGGCAACAGTGCTAGTCACTGGGCCACCGTGCCGCCCATTCTGGATAAAGGAGGAAGAAGGGTAGGAGGGGGGTTTCTTCCAGACGAAGATAGTTGTAGAAAGGAAATGAGGATATATATAGTGATTTGGGATCCTTTGATTGGAGGATCATAATTAGCTAATGTGGACCAGCTGGGTCAATCATGAGCACATGCTCCTCTCGAAATTAGTTTAAAATTAAACTTCACTTAATTAACATGACTAATGGAACTTTATTACTGTTTAAAACAGCTGACCCGGACCAGTTGGTTGAACCCTCTCTATCAGATAAAGGCTCTGCAGTACAAAAGGGTAACTTATTCAAATTCTTGCATTCATTCTGACCTAACTGAATAAATGACAAGTCAGTGTTACTAAAATGCACTCAAAAGCCAAGAAAAACAAGCCCCTAGTTTGGTTGGTCTGTTGTAATTTTTCTCTTACGTACCTGCACCATGTATACAAGCTTAAATTGTCAAACTGTTGCCTAGCTATGCAGTTTCTAACATTTTCTTTAAAGGTGCTGTATGTAAGTTTTTGACTCTTCTAAAGCATAAACATAACATAATATATTTGCGGATATGTTGAAGTCAGATATTCTGCTTTGAAAAATGTGTTATGTGCCGGTACGATGTCTTTGTTTTGGTCATTTTTACCTGCCCAATGCCAGTTTAGCCAATTATATTTCAGAACCCTGGGTTGCCTTGGTGAAAAACAGCATATTTCATTCATTCATTTAGAAAGGCTCTCAAATAATGTGCTCGTGACTGACCTCCGATGAAATGATATGTGGATATGTGGTTTCACATAAGGTGGTTATTATTTGCAAATAATATTAATATTACAAGCATAAACATTAGATGAGCAGGTTACATTGTAACCTCGCTCCTAACAACATGCTACGTGACAAGATTTGTAGTGATAAGCAATTTGGTTGTTTGCACCAGATGAAACACAACAGAAATTTAAATACAGCCATTCAGAAGCACAAAATATGTCCTCACTCACGAAATGGTGAGAATTATAATCTAATTATTACATATTAAACCTCATTAACATTATTAAATGTACATGCTGAATCACTGATATATGTTGGCTTGCACTGAGTCAAAGTTCTAAAGTTCAATTTTAAACTTTATTTTATTTTCAAGATCTGAGGTGAACTATGCTTCTGCTTTCAGTAGTATGGCAATAAATGTCATGTAAAATGGCATTTAGACTCGCATTGTTGGCATTTAAAACTGAAAGCACATGAGCTGTACCTAAGATGCTGACAGTTTGTCCTGTTGTAAAGCTGCAAGAAATAGAAGCTGTTTCTAAAATATTAATTTGAGATGTGGGTTAGAACAAAAAACAACTTTTTAATGTAGAGATTATGCACTCGATCATGTGCCGTTGCTTTTATTTAAAACATGACTTAAGTCAGACTCCCTCCTCAATCTGGCAACCTACACTTTCGTTTGTTTTGATCCAGAAATGTAATACCTACTTCAACCACTGGATGTCAAACTTGCATACTACACCTTTAAACTAATTTTTGAACTAATAAATAAGCTCTTTAAACTGTCTCTACAAGTGTTGGGCAAGCTACTTGAAAAATGTAATGAGCTAAGCTAAAAGCTACTTTGCAAAAGTAGCTTAGCTACATCAACGAATTTTTTTTTTTTCAATTTTAATTTTTAAATCAAAGCAGCTTAAATCCAAGTCATTCATATCTTAGTGATCAATAAAACTATCAATAAATCATGAGGCAGAATTTTTTAGTTCAGTTATTTACTGTTAATAACATACAGTACTAAAAAGAAACAAATCATAGTATTTAAAATAAAGTAGTAATTTATGGCAAAGGGGAATATATAGGAATAAGCATTATATTATACATATTTACAACTATTCATTAAGAATTACACTGCATAATGCAGTATCATTAGTAACTGTCATGAACTAAAAGTAATTACCATAGTATATTTAGTCTTTACTACAGTAAACTATATATGTGTGTGTGTATATATGTATATATCCATTTATGACCATCGTAAAATGTGTAGAAGAAGAATTTGTCATTCTCGACACCATATGGATTTACTTTCATCGGCTAGACACCGGCCTAACAGCCATCACTTATAAGTGATCGTTAAATGTAGCTTGTGTGAATGCTACTGCGCTACTTGCTTAAAATAATAGCTTCGCTAAAGAAAAGCTATTTGATTTAGAAAGTAGCAAAGCTACTGCCCAACACTGGTCTCTACTTAATTGTACATACTATGAAATATAAACACGTACAGTGTGTAGTTTAGCTTGCTGCAGTATGCCATCTAGATAGTGTCAGAAAAGTTTATATTGTTTATAAGTTAGAAATAAGCATTGTTTGCCTAGAAACAGGTGTTGTTCAGGTACTTTCCCACTTTGTAAACATTCTGACATTTTTGAACAGAAGAGACAGTTATATCCATGTTGGAGGCCATAGGAAAACCTATTGCCTGTTGCAGTGAGGAAGAAATGGAGGAAGAAAAGTGTGATTCCTATGAAGAAAGACACAGGCAAGACAAGGGAGTGCAGGAAAAAGAAGGGAAAGTCTACAAAGTGTTAGGAAGGCTTACTGCACAAGGGAAGACCTACGAGGTAGATGAGGAAGAGTTAAGGCGGAGAGTGAAGGGGGAAAACATGTCCACAAACATGTTTCGAATGCTAATAAGGGTTTGTATTGCATACATTCAAATATAAAAGCAGTAAGGTAGTGGCAATTTAAAATAGTTTAAAGCCTGCCATTTAATAACAGTAAATATCTTCAGTGTTTTAAAGTGCAGGATGTCATACCAGATTATTAGTGAAAGCAAATCATATACATTTAGGCTCACATGGCTATCAACAGAACACATGCATGACATTTAAAAAGCCCTGCTCATATACTTTACATCTGTGACACTATACTTTATTTATATATAGGTCGGAAGAAAAGATGTTCCAACCAATGTGCTGGAGCAGCCTAGAAAGGCAAAAACTAAGGTATCCATATTCAGCACTCTGACGGAGGGAGAGGCAAAGGATCTTGCCCAGGGTTTTGGAATGGCACTGGCCAAATACGTCCCAAAAGAAAAACTTCTTTCTGGGATCCCCGAGGAAAACATACCAGCAACATTGTAAGTGTGTCTCTGTAAACCTGCTCTGTCTTAGGTTTCATGTCTTATAACACAGTATATTGGTTGCTGCATCGTTATTTAACCATTTAAAGGTGCAGTAGGTGATTGTCTTCAGAAACATGTTTTGTTGTGCTGGTTAAAAATTTCTTTACTGTCCAATAGTAGTGATTAAAGTAAATGATCTAAATGTATTTTTATATTTTGAGTAAGGCATGAGACTAAAAATGTTCATCTAATTAAATAGTTTCGGGCCGACATTTCGCATAATGCTGATAAGTAGCTCAAACTGTCTGACAACAGATGCAGTTTTGAACTACTGCACAGCCGTTTATACGCAGATCTGCTTTGTGATTTGTGCATACACACGCTGTGCGTTTGTGTGAGAGAATGAGCAGGAGCGGTAAACACATGCTAAATCAAAACTTTTTAAAATCCTGAATTAATATTGAAGTGAGGATGACACATAGATGAAGTATTTCTGTTAGACAAGTAATGTTCTGTTTTAAAACTATTTTAGTCACACTAAGTTGATGTAGATATTGTTGTTATGAATGGGTTATGTGCACAGATGTGTTGTTCAGTCACTGAAATCTTTTGGCGATAGATTAATGTGACTATTTTCAATGTTATACTTTCCTTAAATCTGCATTTATTAAGCAGATTTTAACTTAGTTTAATAAAAAATTAGTAAATAGTGCTATTCTGCCTAGCCTGCTTTGCTGAGGCGAAGTTGGTTTTATATTCACGGTTCATTTTTGAACAATGACAGCCGGTGATGCACTCATGATATTGTTCACAATGCTACTCTGAATATTCGGTCTGGAATAGCATGCGAGTATGCCTTAGTTATAAGTGTAATTCCTGCACGCCACCGGCTAAGCACTAGTCGCTGAGTGAGGGTTCTGCTGTCATCTTTATGGTGCGCAGACTCATGTTTCAGGAGGCCTGGCTTTGGACGGCAAAATCTTCAGAGATTTATGCTAGCAGGTTAGCATTCTGTCAGATCACCCACTGCACCTTAAAACATAAAGTTAAAGGTGATATTAGTGATTATATATAGTAATATATATATATATTAGTCTTATTTTTTTTTTAATCTAAAAACAAGCAATAGATATTTTGTTCAGTCTGACTTTAACTCTTTAAAACCTAATGAATTCTTTAAATCTGTTTAAAGCTGAAAATTAAAATACATTTTAAGGATTGAGCATCTACATTTTTGTTTTGTGTAAGACCATTTCAGATTTACTAACCATGTCCAGCAGCACAAACTCTTTTGTCATGGAAAAGCAGCACTTTTTGGAGATGTAATAGTGTTTTATTAAATTTAATGTGTAATATTAACATAGTACAAACTATCCAGCCTGTTGTCTAGTCCCTTTATCACGGTCAATTAATCAGCAAGAAAATTTAAATTTAGCATCTTTTGTAATTTTGTATAACAGGCAACTCGTGAATGCAACCATATACAGTATGTTAGTCAAGTAACATTATTGTTTGTTGTTTTCAGGAGGAGCATTGAACAAATGAAGATAAATATGCAAAACCTGGGCCCTGAATCATCCTTTGATTTGGCAACCCATTGCTTTGGACCTCTCGCAGTTGACGTTTTGTTTTCCTTTTTAGAAGACTGCCTGAAATAAGCTTGCACAACTAAGGTGGTAAACAAAAACAACACACAGATTATGTTTTTACAATTATAATTTTATTTCATTTTTGACAGTTTTTCTATTGTAAATGTGATTTACTATACTGATATACTGTACAAAATAAGTTTGATTTAAAAAAAAAATCGTTTGTTTTCTTTGCGTTTTCTTCTTGGTTTAACAGGAAAACTGATATCTGGTTTGGTTTCTGAGTGTGTGTGTCCATCTGTTTTTCTTTTTCTGTTTGCAAACAGTGGGTGTATTTTACGCGACTTGTCCGCATCACACTGTCTAACAAATTCATTGTTCATAGTTTGCTCCTTTGTTTGTACTTCCAGATCATTCACTTTTTGTGCGATATCCTCTGGAATGTTGTCCCACGTTTGTATAATCCTCAGTACATTTTCAAGTTTCCTAATAGTACAAAGCCTGTCTTCATCTGCACTTTTTTTCTCAATGTCATTTTGTATTGGCACTATTGAATTGTTTGTAGCATTATTGGACTTTGTCTCAGTCACCTCATTAAAGAGTTTCTTTGCAAGCAGTAGACAAGAACATTTTTTGTGGTATGAGAAAGTACAACAGTCACATATACCTCTCACAATACATGGTTTTGATGCAGCTCTTCCAAATAAGCTTTCAACTGCTATTGTTTTTTCAGGCTTTGCAGAAATGCTATACTTATTTGTTAGCATCAAGTTATTGGTATGGGCTTGCAGTTGTGTGTCCATGTCTGGAAAAGTAACATGATCACCACAAGAAAGAAGGCTTAATAAAAAGAGGTGCTTGCACACATGTACCCTAGAGCCAGATACACAACTGCAGAACTGTTCTGCAGGACACACAGTGTAAACAGCATGTGAATTGTTCTCAGATGGAACATTGTACATGTATGTTTCTGTTGAAGCTATGGTAATTTTCATGGCCCATCCATTCTCCAGCATCCTTTCTGCAGATTTCTTTATTTCTTCTGTTTTGCATTGTAGAGGGTTATTGACCCTTCCAACAGACTGCAAATCCTGTATCGTATTGAAGTAATTGTCTGTCTTGTTCAGAAGCACATCGATCAGATGATCCAATCTACGATTTCGGATGCCACAGAGAAATTGGTATTTTAAACGGTGGAAGAAACTGTAAAGCAGAAAAACATGTAAGAATAAGGTGCAATGACTACTACAATGTACACTTAAACAGGTAAATTATCTAGCTTTCAGATTATCCATAAATCTATTATGAAATGAACATGGATACAAATGATATATACCGTTCTATCAGATTGTTTGTGTCAGAATCTCCATGTTTATAGCATCTTCCAAAGTTTGACCAGAGATGACCAATTGTCTCCCAGTGGTTCTTGAAGTACTTGCAGACATTTTTGAAGTTTCTAAACTGGCAGTGAAACATCTCAGCCTTTTCCTTAAATTCTTGTGCCTGTAAAAATTGACAAGGAAAATCATCTTTCATGTTAGCATAAGAACTGCTGGAGATTTTTAGGTATTTTAAGTAATCCTTCACACAGACATACCCCAGTGTGTGCAGTAAGTCTACTGAGAGAGAATCTGTAATGTTCTTATACTGTCTGAAACACTGTGGGTCTATGATTAAATAAACTAATATAACAATACTATTTGCAGTAACTAAAACAGACCAAACAAACAATCCATGTTTATAACTAAAAAGAAAAGTTGCAAAATTAACAAATTATAAAAGACATCACAATTTTACATTAAATCTAGTTATAAATTTAATTAATGCCTTTTGGACTATGTAAGATCTTTGATCTGAAATGTTATTCAGAACAGAATTAAAAATATATCCTTATTTAAAATAAAACATTTAGCTCATTCTGTAAAGTGTATTTTAAATTGACCTAAAAGGGTATCAATTATTAATTGATAAGGTTAATATAAACTGAATGCTTACAAATGTGTGTGAATATGTAAAGTTGATTATGAAACTCTGCACACTTAGCCTACTATATATCTGAAAACAGTTTATAAGCAGCATAAATTCATATTTGAAGGAGAGTTCTGTGTGAGTGAGAAGAGGCCAGATGCAAGTGTTATCTTAAGATTTGTCTTAAAATTAGCATTTTTCAAAGGCTCCTGTGTTTAGGTTCTGTAATTTTACTTTTATGGTAAAGTATGATTTTATTTCATTGCCTTTAAAGTGAAATAACAGAATAAACATTAAAGGCTGGAAAATGCCAATTTTAGAAAAATAAGACAGTACTTAGAGCAGGGGTCTCAAATTGACGGGGGGCCATATCAGTGACTGACAATTCATAGGAGGGCCGTTTTAAAATTCAAGCACAAGAAAAAATGGAAACCTGACATATTTGATGCACTCAGACATTCTTCCCCATAGTATCAAAGCTCCCTTTGTTTGTTGTTCATATTGAAGGGGTTGTTTAAATTGCTATGAAAATACTACAATTTAATAATAGGCATAATAAAATAATAATTATGCCCCAATCAATTGTTGCTTAGCCAAAAGTGTAATAGATAGCGTAAGACAGCAGAATGCAGTTTAGGTAACTTTATTGACTTTACTAGCAACTGTTCTTCTCAATATCATTCTTTTTGGTAAAACTAAAACTAGAGGGGATAAGGATGTACTGTACATATTCACATTTACTTTAACATGTTTTATACAGCCAACAGTAAACGTTTACTAATGCACATTTATCCAAATCTTAATATGTATGAGAAAAATCTATTCATGAGACCATTTGAATTGAGTATTAGCAAAACTATTATATTTACACCACCATCATAATGTGTAAGCCATAAAAATATATTTGTACAACAAAATACAGGGGGTATAAAACTGATTATAATCAAATGACCCTTGAATATTTACAAAAATAAAGCGCTTACGGACATACATTTAAGTGTATAAATCAGCCCCTGAAATTTGCATGTGTTACTTTTGATCGCACATTGAGAGAAATTGCCAGTAACTCGGATATAAAGTACTTTAAATGTCCAGTAGGTGGGGAGTCAAAACTAGAAGTGTTTATGCGATAGCACAACGATAGCGATTCAAAAGTATATGTTTTGATGGGCCGAATATCGTTATATTTTTGTCGTCAGTTGTGGGCCGGATAGAGGAGGAGACAGGGCTGCTATTGGCTCGCGTTCTGGCAGTTTGAGACCTATGACTTAGAGGCTTTTGCATCTGAACTCTTCATACTGTATGTGGGTTACCATTTTATATTAGCTGTCATTAACATTATTTTTTCACATATTAAAAATGCATGTTACAAGCTTGTTACAAAAGTAGAAAGACACATTAGAACATTCAATTGTACTATAAAACAAATAGCAACACACCGTTGAACAGCATTTCATCTCTGACATAAACTGCATGATGTGCGCTCTTGAATCTGCCTTTTCAGGTCCACTCACACCAGATTCAGATTTTGACAGCCAACGAGTTACTGCCTGTGTGTAATAAATGGTGGGAAAACGTAAAGCAATATATTTAATATGGTGAGAACTTCCATGACACATTTGGCATTATTAGGATCAAGTATTATAAGCTTCAAGTTAAGGGGTACTCAAATCAAAGTAAAAACAATATATGTTATTGCTATAGCTCAGCAAAAGTTTGAACTTTTTTTTTTGCTTAAAAAGTGCATTGATGACTGACATGAACCCACAATGAGATTTATACCCAGATAATGTCAAGTAATATTATAGCATGTTCTATGACATCATGTTGCAATATGAAATAAGCTTAAGTTCTATCCACTGATTCATTAGCAACTGAAGGTAAACAAATGTGACTGGTAATACTGTTAGAGATATACATAAAAATTATGTTAATATGACAGTTGATAAAAACAGAATATAAATCTATAAAAGGAGGAAAAACCAAAGCAGTTTCCTAACTTAGTACTTACTTGCGTTACATGGTACCAACAAAGGAGAATGTCTGACTCGTTGAACACCTTTTGAATAGCATTGATTTCAGCCTGGTCTTTATCAACCATAAAACACCTAAAAAAAATAATATAAGCTTCAATATAAGAATACAAGAAAGAGAATACAAACACAACATATTACAAATGTTTGCTCTCAAAAGAAAGCATTTTGTTGTTTACTGTTATTTACCTTCTCTAGAAAAAAAAACAATTTGTGCATGAAATCAACATCTAGCAAGTACCAATGTTGACCTGAATTTGTTAAAGCTTTGATGATATATAGCATTGCATCCAATTTGGTATCCTTTGAGGCATTTACGGTTGTAAGTCTGTGCTGAATAAATTCACAGGGATCTAAATATTTTCCTAAAGAATGGACTGTTATATTGGTCTCTTTTCAGTTTCCTTTAAAGTGTTCCTCTGTAGACCTCTGCTCTTCAGGTCTGATTTATTCTTTCATGAAAATCAGAGTAACCATCTTCTAAGAGTAAAAAAATATATACAATAGAAATCAACAGTGCTCCACAGCTATGCGGTTACATTATTCAAAGTATCTTTCTTTTTGATCAGGAGAGCAAAGAAACTTATTCCGGTTTGGAAAAACTTAAGGGTGTGAAAATGATCCCTTTAAGATATTGTGTATACCCAAAATATTGTTGAATGTTTTTTTGTCCAGTTAAATAATCTAACGAAGAATGATTAACTAATCATTTTAATTTACATTTACTTATTTGTTTGTATTACCTTGGAGGTACAGAAAATGTTGGTTTCAGCTTTTCCAGTGCCAGTTGAAGTGTGTCCTGCTTTTCATTTCCCAAGATGATATAGGCAACAGGAATTCCATGACCATGACTGTCTCTGACAACTAATGTAAATAAAGGAAAGCCATACTGGTTGACACCATATGTTGCATCCATAAAAATGATATCCCTTCCATATTCTTGAAGATTTTCTTTCATGGATGGTGTTTGCAGAACTATGACAAGATCTGTTTGAGGACTATAAGGCTGATAAAAAACAACCAAATTTTTAAAAGGGCCCTCCAGAAGACGTGAGGTACTAGTGGCATCATCTTTGTGTTGCTGATGTTTTCGCATCATACATGTACGAATATTTTCAATGTCTTTAGGGGTTACAAAATATGCTCGGTTGTTGAGATCAGTATGTCCTTGTTCTTTTGACCACTCATGTGATTTTAGGAGAATTGTATCTGGTTTAACACCAAGAGATATTAAATCCTGAATATGTTTAACCAGCTCTTGGCTAATGTTTTCTGAGTGACCCTCAAAAGAACTTAAAGGGTCATGTCCTGAATGAATGTTGTACAGCCTTTCAACTATAACCAGTTTGTTGAGCCAGTCTGTCCTTTTTTTGAAAGAAACATATGCCTTGCATCCTTTAGCACGTCTACTTCGTTGTGTGCATGCTCCAGAGCGTTTGCATGAAAACAAGAAATATCCATTTCTTTGATTTTGCAGACTTGCAGAATTCACAGTCCTGAAGTTGGCATCTTTTGAGGCATTTATGGTTGTAAGTCTTTGCTGAATAAATTCACAGGGATCCAAATCTTTTTCTAAAACATGGACTGTTATATTGGTCTCTTTTCTGTTTCCTTTGAAGTGCTCCTCTTTGTAGACTGCTTCTCTTATAATTTCTTCCATATCTGATGTCAAATCTAAAAATCAAAAAGATACAAACAAATAAACAAAAAACATCAATAATAAAAAGTAAAAATCCACAATATTAATAAGACTTGTATTATTAAATTAGGGCAGATGACCTGAGGTTAACATACTACTACTAATAATAATTCAGCGAAGTTGACCTGAGGTAAACATATTAATCATATTATTAAATCCGCGATGATGACCTGAGGTAAACATATTAATGATTTTCATAAATCAGCGCTGATGACCTGATGTAAACATTTTATTGATGTTAATAAATCCTCAATGATGACCTGTGGTTAACGTAATAATGATATTAATAAATCAGTGATGATGACCTGAGGTAAAAAGATTTATGATATTAATAAATCAGTGATGATGACCTGAGGTAAAAAGATTTATGATATTAATAAATCAGTGATGATGACCTGAGGTTAACATATTAATGATATTAATAAATAAGTGATGATGACCTGAGGTTAACATTTTAATGATATAAATAAATCAGCGATGATGAACCGAGGTTAACATATTAATGTTATTAATAAATCAGCGATCATGACCTGAGGTTAACATATTAATAATATGAATAAATTAGTGATGATGACCTGAGGTAAATATTAATGCTATTAATAAATCAGTGATGATGACCTGAGGTTAACATATTTGAAATAATAATAAGTCAGTGCTGTTGACTCGAGTTTAACATATTAATGATATTATTAAATCAGTGATGATGACCTGAGGTAAACATATTAATGATATTAATAAATCAGCGATGATGACCTGTGGTTAACATACTAATGATATTAATAAATCAGCGATGATGACCTGAGGTTAATAAATCAGTCATGATGACCTGAGGATAACATATTAATGAAATTAATAAATCAGCGATGATGACCTGAGGTTAATAAATCAGTGATGATGACCTGAGGATAACATATTAATAAAATTAATAAATCAGTGATGATGACCTGAGGTAAATATTAATGATATTAATAAATCAGTTCTGATGACCTGAGGTTAACGTAATAACAATATTAATAAATCAGTTCTGATGACCTGAGGATAACATATTTATTATATTAATTAATCAGTGATGATGACCTGAGGTTAACATATTAATAAATTAATGATAACATGTTAATAAATCTGTGATGATGACCTGAGGTTAACATATTTATCATATAATTAAATCAGTGATGATGACCTGAGGTTAACATATTAATAAATCAGCGATGATGACCTGAGGTTAACATATTAATAAATCAATGATAACATATTAATAAATCAGTAATGATGACCTGAGGATAACATATTAATGAAATTAATGAATCAGTGACTATGACCTGAGGTAAATATTAATGATATTAATAAATCAATGATGATGACCTGAGGTTAACGTATCATTGATATTAATAAATCAGTTCTGATGACCTGAGGTTAACATATTAATGTAAATAAATCAATGATGACCTGCGGTTAACGTAATAACAATATTAATAAATCAGAGACGATGACCTGAGGTTAACATATTAATAAATTAATGATAACATGTTAATAAATCTGTGATGATGACCTGAGGTTAACATAATAATAAATCAATGATAACATATTAATAAATCTCTGATGATGACCTGAGGTTAACATATTTATCATATTAATAAATCAGTGATGATGACCTGATTTTAACATATTAATAAATCAATGATAACATATTAATAAATCAGCGATGATGACCTGAGGTTAACATATTTATCATATTAATAAATCAGTGATGATGACCTGAGGTTAACATATTAATAAATCAATGATAACATATTAATAAATCAGCGATAATGACCTGAGGTTAACATATTAATAAATCAATGATAACATATTAATAAATCAGTGATATTGATGATGGCCTGGGGTTAACATATTAACAATCAATGATTACATATTAATAAATCAGCAAGGATGACCTGAGGTTAACATATTTATTATATTAATAAATCTGTGATGATGACCTGATGTTAACATATTAATAAATCAATGATAACATATTAATAATTCTGAGATGATGATCTGAGGTTACCATATTTATTATATTAATAAATCAGCGATGATGACCTGAGGTTAACATATTAATAATATTAATAAATCAGTGCAGATGACCTGAGTTTAACATATTAATGATATTAATAAATCAGCGATGATGACCTGAGGTTAACATATTAATAAATAAGTGATGACCTGAGGTTTACATATTAATTATATTAGTAAATCAGTTATGATGATCTGAGGTTAACATATTAATTATATTAGTAAATCAGTTATGATGATCTGAGGTTAACATATTAATAATATTAATAAATCAATGATGACCTGAGGTTAACATATTAATAATATGAATAAATCAATGATGATGAGCTAAGGTAAATATTAATGATAATAATAAATCAGCGATGATGACCTGAGGTTAACATATTCATTATATTAATAAATCAGTGATGATGACCTGAGGTTAACATATTAATAATATTAATAAATCAGTGCAGATGACCTGAGTTTAACATATTAATGATATTAATAAATCAGCGATGATGACCTGAGGTTAACATATTAATAAATAAGTGGTGACCTGAGGTTTACATATTAATTATATTAGTAAATCAGTTATGATGATCTGAGGTTAACATATTAATTATATTAGTAAATCAGTTATGATGATCTGAGGTTAACATATTAATAATATTAATAAATCAATGATGACCTGAGGTTAATATTATTAATAATATGAATAAATCAGTGATGAAGACCTGAGGTTAACATATTAATTATTTTATTAAATCAGTGATGATGACCTGAGGTTAACATATTAATTATATTAATAAATCAGTGATGATGACCTGAGGTTAACACATTGATAATATTAATAAATAAGTGCAGATGACCTGAGTTTAACATATTAATGATATTAATAAATCAGTGATGATGACCTGAGGTTAACATATTGATAATATTAATAAATAAGTGATGATGACCAGAGGTTAACGTATTAATGATTTTAATAAATAAGTGATGATGTCCTAAGCTTAACATATTAATAATATTAATAAATAAGTGATGATGACCTGAGGTTAACATATTAATAATATGAATAAATCAGCTAAGGTAAATATTAATGATATTAATAAATCAGAAATGATGACCTGAGGTTAACATATTAATTATATTAATAAATCAGTGATGATGACCTGAGGTTAACATATTAATTTTATTAATAATCAACTATGATGACCTGAGGTTAACATATTAACGATAATAATAAATCACTGATAATGACTTGAGCTAAACATATATATAATAATAAATCAGTTATGATGATCTGAGGTTAATATATTAATTATATTAATAAATCAGTGATGATGACCTAATGTTAACATATTAATTACATTAATAAATCAGTAATGATGACCTGAGGTTAACATATTAATCAGTGATAACATATTAATAAATCAGTGATGATGACCTGAGGTTAACATATTAATTATATTAATAAATCAGCAACGATGACCTGAGGTTAACATATTAATTATATTAATAAATCAGCGATGATGATCTGAGGTAAACATATTAATTATATTAATAAATCAGCAATTAAGTCCTGAGGTTAACATATTAATAAATCAGCGATTATGACCAAAGTCAACATATTTAACAGAATAAATAATCAGATTAAATAAATTTACCGTCTCAAATAACCTGTCTTGTGTTTAAACTAGTGCTGTGTTGGTTCACCTTTCTGGCGTTTGTCTTTAAATGAAATTGACATAATACATGCTAAAAACTGAATTATTAGACAAAAATATGATCGCTAAATTAGCAAGAGACAAGTTTAGTCACGTTTAATAGCTAGATTTAAATTCAAAACAATATTGTTAGCTTGTTTTAATTGAAGCCAGAAAGTAAATCGCAGTAACGGTAGAGCAGCACGTCAATCTAACGTTAGGTAGGGACGGCTAATAGGCTAACTTAATGCAAACTAAAGTTAAATGTTGCTCGTTTGCTTCGCTAGAAAAAAAGGGCAAATCCATAAACACATATGAATTTTACAATCATTACTGCTTCTGTAAACTTATAGAAGAAACCCGGTAATCTTACCTCTTCACGTGTCCTCTTCACAGGTGGAAATGGCAGTTGAGTTGCGTGTGCGTGGGTGTGTGTGGGTGTTTTCTTCTTTTTTGAATTTGCGATTTTGGCGGACTCTGCAGGGCGGCACATAATGATGACGTAATAACGTTTGATTGGCTGATAGAGATGTTGTCCCTGGGTTATCATAAATTATGTTGGTCTCAGGACAACTAGCACTTGGCAAAATCAGGACGAGCGTTTTTTTATGCCTGTATTTTAAAAGTTATGTGCATCATGACGTTTCCATCAATCAATTGTTTTTTAATGCTCATAGCCCATCCAAAATAAACATAAAAATAGGTGGCTGGAGGCAAATCAATGCCAATATTAATCGAGCGCAGCGGTAATGTTTACAAGTGAGGAAAAGTTAAACACAAGCAGATTACAGGCATACACACGAGGAAATCACAGCTCGCACTGTATCTTTTCTGTGCACACGATTGACGTTCTCACGAGTGAGGTCATGCTTACAGCGTGTGCGCACAATCTTTTCTCTCTGCTCGCTCACTGGTTCTTCTCTCTACTCGCACAAAACTTTTTGGGATTTTTGTCAGTCCTGGGGCGGGACTTGGTTTACTTGTTATCTCTAACGCTATTGGTTACTCTACCTCTCCGGAAGTTAGCCGAATGGTATGGTATGGATTAGGGTTGGGCCGATAGACGATGCCATCGTCCATCGCCGATGGCCAATAGACAACACAGTGCTGAGCCGGCATCGTCGATCCTCCGCCCCGCCCTCGTCGCAAACGCGCCCGCAAAAAATAGACACTCACGCTCCATTTAGATTAATAGGTCTTAGAGTTAAACTGCCATTTTAGAATGAAAATGATCCACTCATTTAATATGCTCCTCTTAGCTTCAGGCAGAGAGCAGTGGACGTTGGACAGTTTATCAACGGTGTACCACTGAATCGCATCTCTCTATAGTTGTTAAATGTGATATTCAGACATCCCAAGTCTCCAAGAAATTCCAAGAGTCTCTATGCATTTGCGTGACTCATAATGCCTGCAAACGAGTGAAAATCACGCGTCTCCCTAACGGTCCTCAAATAAGTTGTGCACCATTCTCACCCCCGGATCCCTCCTCGCTCTTCAGACAAGTCACACACTGTATGCATGTATTTCATAAACACAGATTTCTTTACGATTTAAAACAGCATCTTTGGATATCTTTTCTGCTGGAGAAACTTAAAACAAAACGTATAAAAAAATAAAAAAAACTTACATATATCGTAGGAAAGGTACACCAGAACATTTTGGCAATTTTAAAACCTTGACAGCGGTATACCTTGTAAACTGTTATCGTCACATGTCCAAGCAGCATAACACTGATTTTAGGATCTAAATTTTTTTTTAAAGTCTCAAGCAAAAAGATTCCAATAGCGCTGCCTGCTGGTACATGAAGAATATGGTCAATACTGAAGAACTTTACACTCAGATGTTTGTATTTCATCAGCATGCTGTAATCCATTTCTTAAGCAGAAAAAGTCCTTTTTAGACTAGTTTGTTGGCCAGTTGTAGTCAGTGCAATGCTAAACATTATTGTTCCACTATAATTTGTTTATTTTGCCTCATGTTGTCCCACAGCAACATCATATAGTTTAGATTACTGTACAATGTTTTATAATAATTAATTACTTTAGTGTCCATTTCATTCAGCATATTTCAAATTAGGGGCATCCACGTTTTTTGACATACTTTAAACCAGGGTTTCTGCAGGTTATTATGACCGACATTTTAGACTCATAAAGGGCTAAAGGCTAAGGAATTTTTTAAATGGCCCAGATGGAAAAGATTTTTAATGCCCGATCAAAAAAATATCATAATTTAATTAATTTAATTATACAATAATAAATACATTTCTTAAAAATTGTATTTTAGATATTTCTTAGCATAAGATTTTAAATTTCGTGTAGCAACAAGCAAGCTTTACTTATATCCATACACTTTTTTCCCATATAAACTTTCTTTAAAAAAACAAAAAAAACAAACATATTTTAAAAATTTTAAAACCTATAATAAACAAAATCTATGCACAACAATCTGTCCTGGGGCCTGTTTCAGTAAGGAGGTTCAAACAACTCGGAGTTTAAACTTGAACTCTGAGTTGATTTACCGAGAGATTAAAAACTCTGAGTTTTCGGTTTCAGAATAGCTGATATGAGCTGGGTCAATCAACTTTGAGTAGACCAACTCAGAGTTAAGCGCGCGCACCGTGACTATAAAAAGGCATTATCAATGGAGCGCAGATATTACGAGTTACTATGGCAACATCTTAAAAAAAGAGAGAATTTCTGCATTTCTTTCTCCAGCTGAACTTGATGTGCTCATGCAAAGTTATAGCAAATATGAGTGTATATATTTAAAATGAAGCAACCATCAGTGAAGAAGAGACAGCGTGGGAAAACAGCTGCCCAAGTTAATGCGTAATTTTTAATTTTAAGTATTTAAACATTTTAAGTGTAATAAAATAAGTAAAGTAATGTGTGACGTTTATACTTTTTTTCTAAACTTTTATACACTTTTATCAGTTTTAATAGATTTAACAGTGCACTTGTTATGTGTCTGTCTTTTTATTGATCAAGTGATAGAGGTTGATATAACATTAAGAAGGTAAGCAGTAATAAAATAATTTAGACAGAATAATAATCCCATTAATCTAGTACAAGTGCATGTCGAAGGTTAAGCTAATTATTTATGAAAAAAAAAAGGACAAGCCTCGTACGTGACTTTGTTCTGTGTGTGACAAAAATGTAGGCAATAGCTGTGTTTCCATCAAAATATAGGCTATTACATAAATTTGTGCAAAACTGGAATAACGCCTAAAAATAAAGCAGCGTTTTTATCCAAAGAGTCGAAGAGAACACAATCGTCACTTCCTGATTAACTTGCGCCAAATATCAACAGTAAAAACAGAATTACTGCGGTAGAAAAAGCTGCATCAATGATTTTTTTATTTAATTAATGTACTTGCGCCTCAGAAGACAATTGACACACAATGAACACGTGGGGGCGTTTGAAGCCAGACGCGGAGATCTTGACACGCTCCAGACGCTCGGAGGTAATTAATAATATACACTAATACTGAAACAGTTAAGGCATTTTAGATTGACTAAAACAGCATTAAATATGTTCTGCAGTGTGCTCAGTCTGCTGGTTTGTCCTTTCACACACATTTTCATCATCATCTCTAACAAACCATTTTTTAATGTACATACTGTAATTTGTTAAGTGCACTTCGTAGTTTATGTGCATCTTATCAAATAAAAGTTTAACCTACTCAGTTATGCACATGTTATATTATGCGTATTTTCAAAAGTTATGTGAATCATGACGTTTCCATCAATCTTTTTTATGCACATCTCCAAAATGAGCTCTAAAATAGGTGTGTGGAAATGTAAGACTAATGCGAGAAATGCCGCTTCATCTTTAAAAAAGGGGAGGAGACCAACAGAAACTCAGAGTTTAGAGAATATAACCTGCTCCGGACCAGGTTAGATTCACAGAGTAAGTTACCACGGTAACTGACTCTGAGTTAAAGTTACCTCTCTTTCAGAAAAAGGCTTGACTTACCCTGCTTTCTCGAGTTTAACAAACCTGTCATTTTGAAACGGAAAACCCAGAGTTTCTCTCATTTCAGGGTTAAACTACTCTGAGTTTTAACTTAACCTACTTTCTGAAACAGGCCCCAGGTCGATGTCCTCAGCAGTAATGGAGCACATTTAAACAAATGTTATTGTAAGTAAATATTTATACAATTATGAAAAATAGAGTTAAATTTACCATTTTGAATGAAAAGTTTTATTGAGATGGGTTGTTGGTGATTGTAGATTTTGAAATTTAAGACTTTTTAAGGCCCAGCAGAAACCCTGTTTAAACACAATAGCCCTGATAATTAGTTATTATAATAATGATGTAATTCTAACTCAGATTCTATCTGTAAGAACTAGAAACAACTACTAGAAACAAGTTTAAACCCATAAAGAAGTTGGACGTGTGATCAACATAACATATGCAAATACAAAGTAATAAGTCAACACTATAACAGTAATAGCAGTTATCTTCTATGAGAATACTGTAGGTCAAATATCGTCAGCTCAGTTAAACTTTTTTTAATTGACTGTTTTTGTTTATTGTATATAGCGCTAGCGCTCAAGGACACTTTACCAACAGCAGGAGAACAAGAAAAGCAATAAAGCTCTTTCTGATTCTGATAACCTTAAGAAGGTAGAGAAAATGGGAGACTAATAAATCATTAAATGAATGACAAAAGTAATGAGAACAAGTGACAAAAGAAACTCATTTCTGTCTTTCAATGAGTGCTTATGTGCATTTAGGAGAACTAGGCAGCACACTCAGGGCTGCAAGATGGATTTAATTTTGTATTCTTATTATTAAAATATATCTGAATGAGGATCAAATGACTGAGTTGATCTTTGAAAATGAAAACCAACCTGTTTGTTCCTGCAGATCTTCCTGTTTGACTGTGAATGTTTCTTCAATCTTCACATCTTCATTCTCCTCTTTAATAAACGCCATCTTTATAACAGTGTGGAGATACCTTGTTGACCTTCAGTAGGAGTTTTTCTCTGTGTTTGGACACTTTATCCTGTTTAAAATAAACAAAACAATGAACAGAAATAAAATAACTTCTCTTCAACACTTGCTTCAATGTTTTGTTTATATGGGAGTAATTAACAAAAAGAAATCAGGCAAAACGTTTCTTTAAAACACTTATTACACACTTTCCTGTTACTTTATTCAAACAATAGCCATTAGTTACTGAGAATAAAATAGTACTACGTTGTATAAAGGGTTAAAATTATATTTCCAACAGCAGGAATATAATTAAGCACCATATAAAAAAACTTATAACTTTAACATTAAATCGGTTTATATCTGTGTAAACCTTTTCAAACAAACCTTTGTCCAGTTGAATCACAAGCTGCGTCCCAAATCGCATACTTATGCACTATTCTACGCCATTTTGTAGTATAAATAGTGTAAGTAGTGTGTTCACACTGAAAACTCTAAAAGTAATAAGTGCACTTTAATTTCCCGGATGATGCACTCATTCAGCCGCTAAAATGAAGTGTGTAATGATGGACACTTCACGCACTCAACGACCGCAGGTTTGCTTACGTAGCGGAAGAGGCGGAGCTATCGGACGCACATGTTGAATAACTTTATTTATTTTGGATGGTGAGAACAAAATTCTTCTACAAGAGTGATTATAGTGCCTCCCGATGGTGAATGCGGCAACACTCACGGCAGGTAATATTTGATAATTCGGTCGTTTATTTCACTGATTTGGCAACCGTCAAACGTCATCAGGGAAACGGTTTGAATTTCCGCTTAGTAAAAAAACATTAGTGTGCCATTTGGGACGCCACTACATACATATACTATCCTGTTGAGTGTGTAAGTGCATAAGTACATAGTGCATGAGTGCATAGTGTATAGTGTGCCATTTGGGACGCAGCTACAGCGCTGAAGCGGCGCCGCCTGATGACGTCACGCGCCACGCCAAAATAAAAGTCTTTTTTTTTTTTTTTTTTTGCTTTTTGACACTTTCTGTTGCAGTCATGACTTATCAATTCATTACTCCCATGGCTTTCACTTTACACTATATCTGCTCTCTCTCACACACAAACCTTTAATCCAAACATTTTCTTAACTTTTTTAATCCACTTTATGATGACTTGTATGTCTACAACACATTACTTCTTAATATCTGAGTACAAATCTCATTCTCATAATTATGACCTCTTCTTTTCTATTTCTACAACTTCATAGGCCTATGTAAATTAATTTTTTTCCACATGAATTGTCGTCTCTTATTTGTGTTACACGTTTCCTGCCATTCTTTAGCAATCTTCGGTAATATTTAATTTACCTTTACTTACAGAAGCATTAAAGGTGTAGTTCACAAAAAAAATTACAATTCTGTCATTTACTCATCCTCTACTAGTTCCAAATCTGTTTTGAGTTTCTTCTGCTGAATGCAAATAAAGAGAATACATGGGCAAAAAACAGCCACTATATGGTTCAACAGTTCCTACTTTGGACATGGCTGGTTTTTTCCACATTTTCTTGCACACAAAATGTTCTTGGAACTCGATTACAATTGAACCACAGAAGTCACGTCACAGGTTTTGACAATGTTCTTGGTTCCTTTTCTGGACTTTGAGCATCTCAGATCTCTTGACAGATGAAGGAGCTCTCTGATTTCATCTAAAGTGTCTTCATTTGCATTCTGAAGAATCGTTCTTGAGTGCCTAGTGTACACTATAACACACGCATTCCACCACTGCTATTATACAGCCACATTTAATTATTTTTATTTTTTTATTGCAATAACAACAGGCCATTACAACAAATAGAAATACAAAAACTGATAGCACTGCTACTCGTGTGATGATATTACTCATATATCCATTCATTTACGGCTCAGTCCCGTTATTACCATAGTAATAATTATCACCATAGTGGAATGAACCGCTAACCTATCCAGCACATACTTTACACAGCAGATGCCCTTCCAGCTGCAACCCGTTACTGGGAAGCATGCATACATACTCATTCACACACACCGCATGTCTATGGACTTTGGGGAAACCTGAGAATCCGGAAGAAACTTATGCGAACACGGGGAGAACATGCAAACTCCACACAGAAATGCCAACTGATCCATCTGAGGCTCGAACCAGCTACCCACTGCACCACTGTGATGCCTTCATGTATAATTATTTGAGGTATTAAACTGATATTGGTGAAGAACTATGCTTACAAATGGTTGTTATATTTAAATGTGTGAAAAGGCACCAATCAGATAAAGCGATTGTAATGATCTGGGCAATCAAGCATGTATTGTTATAGACACCTTTGATTATTTGTCTTAAGAGATGTAAGGCAGGTCCTGTTCATATAATTTGCTTTAGGCTATCAAGTTGATATTGGCATGAACAGCTATACCTGTTAACAGGTTTCATATATGTAAAACAATCCTATTCAGTTAATGGTCTGGCCTATTAGGCAGCTATTAATAAAGATGACTGCACATGATGATGAACCATTTAATTAAATGAATATGTGACACAGATATTTAAAATTCATTGTTGCAAACAAGTTACAGGAGTAAGTGCAGTTGTTGTTGTATGTGATGTTCACCACTGTGATTACACCATAGTGAAACAGAAGTCTGAGAAATGCTGTAGTTGGTGTAGGTGGAGCAGGTTAATCACATTAAAAGTTCTGCATTGTGTAGATATGAAAGTGAACTCTTGTCATTGAATTACTCTATATACACTGCCTATACAATAAATTAACTTGTTATATAATTATTTTGTGATTATAAATATTTAGATGCCTGATAGATAAAAAAGGACAGTATGTGATAGCTTTACTGTGTTAAAAGGAAAAAGTTTTGTCACAGAGTATCTTATATATGCTTTTGTGAATGTCTATGCATATGTACACTGTTAACCCTTACTGTAGATTATGCAGTAAATAACTGTAAAATAGCCAGTGTTTAGCTGTAATGAAAGGAAACAGTATTTTACTGTAAAAGGAGCAGGATTTGTATGAAATTCTGTAGTGCAAAGAATAAATTACAGTAATTTACTCTATGTACCATTACAGATATTTACTGTGATAATAAATGGTAAATTACTGTTCAACCATTACTGCCCCATCTACTCTGATGCTTTATGTTCCTATTTTATATTTATTTTATCTCTGTGTTTTCTTTGGTTCCTTTTATGTTTTTAACATTGAGTATCAGGAGTCAACCAATGCCACAGAGCTTATTAAAAGTTAAGCGTAAGATATGGACGAAATGCATTTAAAGGCAAAAATATTCACACAGAGCAAAGAAATTGTCACAATAATTTTTATAATTTTGTTTTACTTTTTCTATAATTAATCTAATTTAATTGCCTAGTTTGACCTATAGTTAATATTTTAAATTGCACTTTCAACTGAATATTAGTATTTTGCTAAATAACTAGTAAAAATGTGTTATTTAAAAAAATATATCTTAAACAACACACACATACATTTTTGCAGATACTCAATGAATTTGTCTGGAAAACTGGCAAGTAAAAGTGCCATTAACAGTATAAAGGCTTTCGTAAATAAATGTATAAATCATGATATTTGTTGTGTTTTTTATTATTACTACAGATTTGGAACGACATGAGAATCAGATTATTTATTTATTTATTTTTTTCTATGGATGAAGTTTATATTATAGTATATTTTTATTGTTTTTATTAAACGATATGTGCATAACTGTGATAAATGTAGGCAGTTGCTTTGAAAATATGCTGTGTAACAGGGGTGTCAAACTCCTGGAAGGCCACAGCCTAGTAGAATTTAGTTCCAGCCCTGCTTCAACACACTACCTTTAGATTTAGTTTGATCAGGTGTGTTTAATTAGTATAACTGCACTGTTACTCTGTAGATTGTGCAGTAAATAACTGTAAAAAACAATGATTTAGGCATCACCACACACTCCCACAGGCTGTCCGTCTTATTCTAAACACAAAGGTGTTAGAAAGAGTTTTCAGAAAATGCTGGCCCTTTAAGAGAGCCAGGTGTTTGATTTGTTTACTGCTGAGTGTGCTCTATTCTCTGTCTATCAATTCAGATGTTGAGTCTGATATGTTTTAGGCTTTAAATAAAATTCTAGATAAGAATCTAAAATGAGTAAGTAAAATGTGTTCAAATGTTTTTGAGGGTTTATAAAATAAGGCTGTGTTTTAAGTTATATTGTTGTTATCTTGAACTGTGTACTTGTAAGCTACATTGTTAGCTAGTTAGCCTCTCCTCATATAACTTCTTACATTACTTTTGTTTAAGTATATGTATTTATTGGATATTGCATACTGCCATAATGTACAGATGCAAACAGTTGTATGTATCTTTCTGGCAACTAAGCCAAAATTAAATTCCTTCATTTCAGTAAGGTAACATGAGCACATCATCACAGGGAATCACAAAAACATGATACACATAGCCATCCACTCACAAAGGTCCACTGTCCGGTCCCAGGTTGTGAGTTTGTTGCTAAGTATTTTTCAGAGCAGTGTTTCCATCTATGAATTTATATTTGAAACAATAAAAAAGTTTGTTGTCATGAGATAATTATAACAATAAAAGATTGGATCCTTTGGTTTTTCGGTGTTGCCAACTTTATTTTTATTTTTTATAATTATTTTAAACTTTTTGAGATTTGACAGAGCTTTTAATTATTTAAAACTTTAAAATTTAAAATAATTATTTTGTGTTTTTTGCTGTTCAGTTTTTTTTTTTTTTTTTTTGCATTGTCAGCATTGAGGAGAGAGTAACACATTTCACTGCAGCACTTTGTGTGTGTGTGTGTGTGTGTGTGTGTGTGTGTGTGTGTTTATTGGATATGTGATTGTGATAAATGTTAGCAGTTGCTTTAAAAGTATGCTATATACCAGGGGTGCTTAATTCTGTTCCTGGAGATCTACCTTCCTGCAGATTTTAGTTGCTATCCATATCAAACACACCTAAACCAATTAATTAGGACCTGAACACCACTTGATAATTACAGGCAGGTGTGTTTGATATGGGTAGCAACTGAAATCTGCAGGAACGTAGATCTCCAGGAACAGGATTGAGCACCCCTGCTATATACCATGGGGGTCAAACTCCAAGTTACTGGAGAACTGCAGGGCAGCAGAGTTTAGTTCCCACCCTGCTTCAACATTACCTGTAGATTTCTAACGAGCCTTAATTAGTTTTATCAGGTGTGTATAATTAGAGCTACAGCTTAAAGTCCTGGTCACACTGCACTTTTCTCCCTATAGACTTCCATTCATACACATGTGAATGCTGCAAACCTGGAATGAATGCTCATGCAACAAATTTTACAGTTTGCAGCATTGGAAAGTTCAAGCTTGGAGAACTCTGAACTGTGAAATCACATCATGTGATTGCTTGAGACTAATCAAAGATCAAACCATGACCTCTCTGAACAAAAATTATGGACCAGTTGCTTGCTTTTTCAGTCTCTAAATATTTTGTTTAATCCCACTCCTTTTCGCAGAGCCATATGACAGAATTTTGCATGCTTTAACGTTAGTTTGACTGCAGCCTTGCTGTGCAGACCTGTGGCTCTCAGTAATATGTAAGATGATATGTATATCTGCTGATTTCTTAATTTTGTTATACATTTTCTGTTTTATATTTGTTTGCTGCCAAAACAATAAAATATTTTTTTCAGAATTGACAACTTGATTAATTTAAAGAATTAATAACAGGTAAGAATACTACTTAATTTTAGTAACACCTTGACATACTATTGTGTATGCAGTATAATGCTGTGAGTTGTAACACTACAGTACAGTAATTAACTGTACACAGTTTCCAGTTAGTTACCACTACTGCTCTATTACAGTAATTAACTGGCAACACTGTTGCCAGCTACTCACTGCAATAGTTCGGTTACAGTAAACAACTGGCAACACTGTTGCCAGCCACTCACTGTAATGGTTCAATTTCAGTAATTAACTGGCAACACTGTTGCCAGTTACTTACTGTAACCAAACTTTTACAGTGAGTAGCTGGCAACAGTGTTGCCAGTGTTCTACTGTAAAAAAGCCTGGTAAGGTCTAACAGTGTATGCACAAACACAAGGAATAATTAGAGCGAAAAACATCTTTGTTACATACCAGGTGAATAAGAGGCTTTCGAGAGAGCTGAGCTGCTCACACATGTTCTTTTCAACCTAAAAACGAAGAAAAGAAAACAAAATTGGCACAGAAACAAGCTACATTTTAATTGTTACAATCTATAGAGACTTTTGGAAGAAATAATTGATCTGTTAAGAGTGTGTTGACAGTCTTACAGAAACCAGTAATGAGCTGCATGTGCTTTAAGAGAAATAAAGGACTCTAAACTCACATAAAGAACAAGTTCAGTGATAAATAAATAACTAAAACATTGCTAATATTAGCTCATGTCAATGTATTGACTGACCTTTACACAAATAAAACCTCAATCTGAAGTTCAGAAATTGTTTCTTTTAACGAATGATAATATATCACAGTATAATAGTATAAGACTCACATAACTATTATATAAGTGAATGTAGTTGTGTGTATTGAGACATCAGTGTGGTTTGAGTCTTCACCAAGTACACAAAGACTTCAACCAAGCAACTCTGAGAAGCTTCTACAAAAACAACACACAACTCTTGCATTACCTTTTAACCAGGCTTGGGAAAAAAAATAATTGAAATGTGTTTCATATCAAAGTACCTCAACATAAGTGTATCAACATTAACTACAAAATGCAGCAGCCAAACTGAAAAATAAGCTTCAATAGTCAATAGTCCTATAAAGCAACAGCAACAAAACAAATGATGATGGCTAAATTCAACTTATTTTCCCAATACATCATTATGTCTCTGTTAAAACTGGTTTGTAAAGCCGCTGAACTTCCCATCCCCCACTGTAATGTGTCTTGAGTCTTCACTGCTCTCCACTGCTCATTTGCATCTTTATGCCAGCATTAATGGGGGCCAATTGAGTCTTATCCAATCACATTCCAGATCCAGTAGCTCAGCAGGGTTGTATCTATATATACCAGGTTCCTAACAGAGGCTTCATTAGCTTATTTAGCTAAAAGAGAACAACTTTTGAGGACAAACTACGATTGTTGACTTCTACATTGCGATTATTACCAAATACCTACAAAGAAAAGCCCACTGAGGCCATTTTTTCATCCCACTTCTTCATTGAGGACTGGAAACGTAAGTTGCACATGCTGAATTTACAATCAAATAATATCTGAATGCTAACATTATAAAATGTAAAATCTATACATGCGTGGATGCATTGTTCAACGTTGTATTTAGTCCAGCATACATGAAAAAAGTACAGAAACACAGACTTGTTCAGTTTGTATCTGATAAAAATTCTGAATCAAAGATTCCAGTTGTAGAGGAGGATTTTGAGATCAGGAAGTCCTGGGGTGTCTGTGAAATTAGACCCAGAGTTGAGCCCACAAAGTGCCAAGGAAGAGCTCATTTTAGACAAACCGGTGGAAGATAAACCAGAAGTTAGAATCCTGCGAGCTTATTTAAGCGATTATGCTTGTGGTTTTGAAGGTGATGTGATCAACATAGATTATTGTTATTGACTTGTTTGTAATGTACCACAAAGATACAAAGACGTGGTTACATCAGTAAATGCAAGTGAATAGGTTAAAGCTATGGTAGAAGAAATGCAATTGTTAAAAGAATGCAACTTTTGCTCTCACCAACCTACCTGAAGGCAAAGGTCTAGTGGGTAAATGGGTTTTTGCAAAAACAATGTATGTTGCCAAAGAGAACTATGATAAGTCTTTTCTCCAACTGCTAACATGACTAGTGTAAGAGTGTTAATGCAAAGAAAATCTGATTGTTCATGACATGGATGTAAAAGCAGCATATTTACATGCACCAATAGAGTGTGACATTTCATAAAAAAGCCAGAATGTTATGAGGTAAAATCGAAAAGAAAAGGTGTGAGAAATGTATCAATAAGTCATGACTAAGCAAAACAAAAAAAAGACTTTTATTTTGGTGTGGTGTGTGATGTCATAAGACTGTGCCGCTACCGCACTGTGATTCAACTGGAGAAAGGTTTGTGTCAAAGCTTTTGCACAGATAAAAAACTGATTGATTAAAGTTTCAGGTTTTTCATTCAACGATAAATGATGTACCTGCTGTTAACAATATTATTTTAACCTTTTATACAACGTTGTTCTATCTTAATCACAGTGATGAGGACTATTATTTGAATAAAGATAGGATAAACTTTATTTGTCCACTAGAGGAAATTTATCTTGTGCAAAAAAAAGTTCTACACATTGCTGTAAGCGGACAATAAAATAAAAAACAAACAAACAAAACAATTAAGAACATACCTGAATAAAGTTTGAATAAAGTTACAGTAAAGTGTGTAATAAGTGTTTTAATGAAGGTTAAATTTATTAAATAGGCATAATGTCATTCTGTTCAAAGTAAACATCACTGTATATGAGAAATTGAGTACTAGTTTTAATCAGGTCATTTGTGGCTATTGTTTCTTGCTCAGACTTACTATTTTACCTGATTTTTTTGTTAATTACTCTCATATAAAGAAAGTGTTGAAGAGAAGTTATTTTGTTTCTGTTCATTGTTTTGTTAATTTTAAACAGGACATTTTTTTTTGTTTTATTCATTTTAAACAGGATAAATTGTCCAAAAGCAGAGGAAAATTTCCTGCTGAAGCGACTGATCTCCACACTGTTATAAAGATGGCGTTTGTTAAAGAGGAGAGTGAAGATGTGAAGATTGAAGAAACATTCACAGTCAAACAGGAAGATCTGCAGGAACAAACAGGTTGATTTTCATTCTCAAACACCAAATTTGATCCTCATTCAGATATATTTTAATAATAAGAATACTAAATTAAATCCATTCTTGCAGCCCTGAGTGTGCTGCCTAGTTCTCCTAAATGCACATAAGCACTCATTGAAAGACAGGAATGAGTTTCTTTCGTCACTTGTTCTCATGACTTTTGTCATTATTTCATGTGTTATTAGTTTCCCATTTTCTCTATCTTCTTAAGGTTATTGCTTTTCTTGCTCTTTTACTGTTTGTAAAGCGTACATGAGCACTGGCGCTATATAAAATAAATAAAAACAATAAATGAATAAAAGGTTTAACTGAGCTGACAATATAAAGATTTTAAAAAGTAACAGAAAAGTGTGTAATAATTGTATTACCGAAGGTTTAATTTATTAAATAGCATAATGTCATTCCATTCTAACAATACATCACTATAAGAAATGGAATACTAGTTGTAATCAGGTCATTTGTGGCTATTGTTTCTTGCTCAGACTTACTTTGATTTCTTTTTGTTATTACTTTCATATAAAGAAACTGTTGAAGCAAGTGTTGAATAGAAGTTATTTTGTTTCTGTTTATTTTAAACAGGACATTTTAATTGTTTTGTTCATTTTGCTTTTCTTGTTCTTCTAAGCATCCTTGAGCACTGGCGCTATATAAAAAAAGTTTAACTGAGCTGACGATATTTGACCTACAGTATTCCTAAGAAGATATCTGCTATTACAGTGATAGTGTTGGCTTAGTACTTTTCATTTGCATATGTCACATTGATCACAATTCCCTTTTTTCTCAACTTCTTTCTGGGTTAAACTTGATTTTAGTAGATGTTACTAGTTCTCACAGAAAGTATCTGAGTTAGAATTACATCATTATCATACTCTTAATACTTAATTACCAGCTATTGTGTTAAAAGTGTGTCATATGGATGCCCCCAATTTTAAATATGCGGAATTAAATAAATACTAAAATAATAAATTATTATAAAACATTGTACAGTAATCTAAACTATATTTATGTTGTTGTGGGACGACGTGAGACAAAAGGAACAAATTATAGTGGAACTAAAACGTTTAGCATTGCACTGACTACAACTGGCCAACAAACCAGTCTAAAAATGACCTTTTCTGCTTAAGAAATGGATTACAGCATGCTGATGATATGCAAACATTTGAGTGTGAAGTTCGTCAGTATTGACCATATTCTTTGTGTACCAGCAGGCGCAGCCATTGAATTTTTGTGCTTGACACTTTTTTTAAAGAAATCATTTTTAGATCCTAAAATCATTGTTATGCTGCTTACGCAAGGGATGATAACTCCTTTCATGGTGTAGCCTGGTTTGGAAAAGTCAAGGTTTTAAAACCGCCAAAATTCGTCAGAATTATTAGCCCACACCCCCATTGAATTTTTTTTTCTTTTTTAAATATTTGGCAAATTGTTTTTAACAGAGCAAGGAAATTTTCACGGTTTGTATGATAATATTTTTATTTCTTCTGGAGAAAGTCTTTTTTTTTTTTTTTCGGCTAGAAAAACACCATTTTAAGGACAGAATTATTAGCCCCTTCTGAATTCTGTCTTCAACTGGATGCAAGTGTTTTTTTTTTTTGTTGTTTTTTTTTTTTACATTTTAAGACACTATCTCCAGCAGAAAAAATATCTAAAGATATCATTTCAAATCGTAAAGCAATCTGTTTTTGAAACTAATGAAAACAACAGATGTCAATGATTCATTTGAATGATTTAGCCTGACGATTACTGCTCCAAAATATAATAAATAAATATTTCTCAAAAGAAAATATTTTGTGCTTAAAGGGAAAAAAAAGTGTTTGTTTTATACCTAGACATTTAAAAGAATATATTTTAGAGCAGTAATCACAATACTGTGAAAGCATGATATTTTATTCAAGGTTATCATACGTCAGAATCTTATACTGGCCCATGCCTAATGCTGCTTGATGTTGCAAAGTCATATTTTATTATTTTATTATTTTTCTTTGTATGAATAAACATGAATACACTTGTTTGTAGAGCAAGTAGTGTGACCGTTTTCTACCGTTATTCCTGGTCATTTCTCCAATAGGCAACTGAAGCACTAAAACAATAGCATGTGAGATCAGGGGCTGTTTCATGAAAGTGGTTTAGAAAAGTGGAGATTAAAGTTGAAAAC
Organism: Danio rerio; assembly: GCF_052040795.2. Lineage (NCBI taxonomy): Eukaryota > Metazoa > Chordata > Actinopteri > Cypriniformes > Danionidae > Danio > Danio rerio. The sequence continues at coordinate 36,408,495 of NC_141024.2, forward strand.
CTGGCTTCAGTGAGCCGAACTAATCGTCCACACTTAAGTTGGTTCCATAACAGAAATTCGAAGATCATTTGATGTAACTAATCTGAGTTCAGTCAAAATAATCCAGATAACTTGCTTGTGCACGTTACTGTCATGAAACCCTGAAGGTTGAGCACAGATGCATTGATTATGTTGTGTGCTACCATGGCAACTACTTACTGTTATAGAACCAATTTAAGCCCCTAAGGGTTATAAAATAATCCTGGGTTTTCATTAACCGACGTTTCACATTGGCAAACCCTGGGTTAACATTATTATTTGTATATTTAAGATGCCACTGTCCCTGATTGGACAAACAGCAGGTAACCTTTTGAGATGGCATTTCTGCATCTTGGCAGGTATATAAAATGTCACGACGTAGGTCTTCAGCTAAGCTTCTTTGGCTTAGTCTCTTTATTCATCAAGGGTCGCCACAGCTGAATGAACTACCAACTTATCCAGCATATGTTTTAAACCAGCTTCAACTCAGTACTAGGAAATATTTGCATAAGTTATATACAATAATGCAAACTCACAAATAGAAGAGTAAATTATGCGTACTTGCTATGAACATGCAGGGTTTGCTCCAATCAAGTTTTCCAAGCAAGTTAAAAATGTTTAAATCATGTGGAAGATACACATGAGGGAACTCAACACGAGTAATCCTGAGCGAGTGCATTTGATCATTTACATTTAAAGCCACAGGGGAAAAAAGTGCTTGGTTTTCCTCCAGACCACCAAAATTAAATATTCTCAAGGGAATAAGATCTGATTTTGAGCCAAAAAACACATTCTGGGAACACCAAAGCCTTTTTTTCAAAAAAAATAAAATAAATAAAAATAATAATAAAGGTTCATAATAGGAACCCTTTAAATATATTTATGAAACAGAAATGAAAATAACCTCACCATTTACTGTACCTCTTGTGGTTTTAAACCTTTATGGGGTTTTTTGATTCTGTTGAACACAAAAGAAGATATTGTGAAAAAAATGTTGGCTTTCTTTGTGTTCCAGAAGAAAGGAATTGTTTAAAAGCAAATGAGAGAGTAAATGGTAAGGTCATTTATATTTGTGGGTGAAACATCCATTTCATGCTTATCGCTTTGAGTCTTCATACTAAAGTTTACTTCTTCTTTTTTTTTTTAAGACCTGATGTTGCTGAAAGAAAAGACTCATCAACAGAATGAAATGGAAGAGATACAGCAAGACATGACGACCGATGAAAAACCTACACTGACGAAAAAGACTTTATCACGTGGAAGACATCGGAAATCCAAACCTAGCTGTAATTTCAGCTGTAAACAATGTGGAAAAAGTTTCAGTCAGAAGCCAAAGCTTGATGTTCACATAAGAGATCACACTAGGGAGAAAGCTTATACTTGCAAACAGTGTGGAAAGAGCTTCTATAATACAAGAAACCTAACAGTGCACATGAGAATTCACACTGGAGAAAGGCCATACACATGCCAACAGTGTGGGAAAAGCTTCCATAAAACAGGAAACTTAACAGTGCACATGAGAATTCACACTGGAGAGAGGCCATACACATGCCAACAGTGTGGGAAAAGCTTTCAAACTACAGGAAACTTAACAGTGCACATGAGAATTCACACTGGGGAGAAGCCTTACTCTTGCCCTCAGTGTGGAAAAAGTTATAATCAAAATAGCAACCTTGAAGTCCACATGAGAACTCACAATGGAGGAAGAACTTTTGTTTGCACACAGTGTGGAAAAAGTTTTGCTCAAAAACAAAATCTTGACCTCCACATGAGGATTCACACTGGAGAGAAACCTTACACATGCACAGAGTGTGGTAAAAGTTTCCCATATAAAAGCACACTCAAACACCACATGATAGTTCACACCGGAGAGAAGCCGTTTGCATGTGCGCAGTGTGGAAAGAGCTTCACATGTAAAGCTAACCTCAGGAACCACATGAATGGTCACACTGGAACCATAGTGTTCACATGTGATCTGTGTGGAAAGAGTCTCACACACAAATACTCCATAAAGAACCACATGAAGACTCACTCAGGAGAGCGTTTTATATGCATTGAGTGTGGAAAGGGCTTTAAACATAAAAGAAGCCTCAGCAATCACATGGAGCTTCACAATGGAGAGCAGAGTCCTCAAAATTAAGGCCTTGTCCACACAAACATGAGTATATGCATAACAGCAGCCTTTTCATGCAATTTAGCTGTTCATTGACGTGAGGTTTATTTATAAACTACTTTCGAGAGGATCACATGCTTATGATTGTCCACGGCTGGTTCCACATTAACCAACACATGATTCACCAATCAGACGATTCCTAACTCACTATAAATAACCAGAGTTTTTACCTTAGTTATCTTAATCTTGAGGAATTCCCCTCCCACCCCTACTCCTCCTCCTTTCTAGAATGGGCAACAAGGCAGCCCAGTGATTAGTATTGTTGCCTCACAGCAAGAATGTCACAGGTTAGAGCCCTCACTGAACTGGTTGATATTTGTGGAGAGTTTGCTTATTCTCCCCATGCTCACATGGGTTTTCCCCAGTTTCCTTCCACAGCCCAAAAACACGTAACCTAAGTAAACTGAACATTTTAAATTGGCACCGTAGTCAAGCTCTTAGAAGCCATATATCTCCCTTTAGCCATCTTGATATCTGTCATTAGAACAGAAACAAGTCAGGGGAGTTCATCAAGATCTACCTGAGCTCAAACTCCTCTCTCACTCTGCTTACGAGAGGTAGCCCGGGGCTGGAGGATGATTGTTACGGTCCGTGGGAGTTTGTAATTTTGTGCCTTCTCCCTCTCTGTTTTGCTTATCTCCCTTCGCTCTCTTCGCATCTCCTCGACTGTCATTCGCTCTTTGTCTCGCCCTATCACCTTTTGTTCCGCTACTTTTTCTTTACTAGGTACCTGCTGATTGGATCCCGAGCCTGTCACTCCTCATTAGGGCGTTTCCTCGTGGACCAATTGGATTTCGTTCCACGGACTTTAAATTCGACCAGCCCGCCTTGTTTTTCAGAGTGCTATGTGTGTGCGTGTTGGTTTGTGTTCGCTTGCTGCTATTCATAATGTATGCTTTGTTCTGTGTTTCTGAATAACTACATCGATGTAAATTAAGTCATGGTTAAATAGTTTATCATTCTTTCTCTCATATATCTCTTTTTGGGGAAAAGGGAATAGTTTACTAAGCCACTTCACATACATTTTGCCCGTAGGTAACTTCAATGTTCAGAAACACTAGGTAAGTGGGTGAGCGCCACATTTTGTATTTTTGCTTATTATTTCAGGGAGTTTAGGTGTTGCTTCGCAAACGCTGAAGATTTCGGTTTCTTTTTCACATTTTGATTTTTATTAGTAAGTTTAGAGAGGGATCTTGTGTTCTAGTTTAGGTGGCTTTTGGTTTTGTTTAGTTCTTTGCTTTGGCGCCACTCTAGTTCCTTTTTCCCCTATAACTTTTGATTGTATTTCATCTTTTTTTCTTCTTCTTCTTCTTCTTCTTATTATTATTATATATACATTGTACAAAGCGCACACATGTAAGCCTCTCTTTTGTTGGCTTCATTTTTCTTCTCCTCATAAAAGGAATAAATGAATTGAATGTAAATTTTGGTGTCCTGGTGTATTTTCCATCCATCTACTCAGTAATAATTTAATATTATAAGTGTTACGTTTATTTTCCCCAGACAACTTAATTAAACCGTAACATTTAATGATTCCTCAAATCTCATCATATACTTCCTTTAAAATACTAGATAAAATATCTTTAAAAACAATATAAAATTCACTTCCCAACCCATCTATTCCTCGACTTTTCTTTTTGTTCAATCCACTAATTGCTCTTTTTATTTCTTCTTCTCTTATCTCCTCGTCACATTCTCTTTTTTCCCCTTCTTCTACTCTTGATTTTATTAGGTTTAGTAATTCCCCTTTTCCTTTTTCTTTTATTCCCTCTGTGCAAAACAATTTCTCATAATATGATCTTATTTCTTCCAAAATCTCCTCATGTTGTTCTACTATGTTCCCATTTTTGCTCCTTATTTCTCTAATCATTTCTGACTTCCCTCTTCTCTTCTCTAGATCAAAGGAAAATTTAGTGCACTTTTCCCCCTCTACTGTAAATTTTGCTTTGCTTCTTAATCTTGCACCTTCATATTTCTCCTCCTCCATTTCTTTCAATCTTTCTTGCAGTTCTTTTATCTTTTGTATATTTTTTCCATTCTCATTTTTCAATTCGTTTTCTAGTTTTTCTTTCAGCTCCTTTTCCTTATATTTTTTACAATTTTGTAATTGTCTACAATATTTTATCGTAAACTTTTTAACTAAATACTTCACATTCTCCCACCACATTCTTTTGTCCTCATTATAGATTTCATTCCCTTTTTCCTTTTGAATAATTTCCTTTACACTTAAAACATAGTCTTCATTCTTTAAAACTGCTGTGTTTAAAACCCATACCCCTGGCCCTCTTTTCACATTACTCCAGTCAAGCTTCATAAAAAGTGGCTTATGGTCACTCAGACTTGTTTCTTCATATTTAATCTTGTTTATAAACCCTTCAACATTTCTTGTGCATAAAATAAAATCAATTCTTGTTTGACAACAAAAATTCCCCACTATCTGTCTTCTTGAGTACTCTTTTGTCTGTTCATTCCTTTCTCTCCACACATCAATTAAATTCATTTCCTCCATCAATATTTTCAGTTCTTTTCTCCCCTTATCCGTTTTAAAAACCATTCCCTCAGCCATTTCTAATTTACTAAAAACAGTGTTAAAATCACCCATGATAATAACTCTTTCGTGTTTCTTTAAATAATCTCTAAGTACATTAAAATACTCTTTTTTTGTTCTCCTCTGTTGGGGCGTGAACATTCACCATAATTACTTTTTTCTTTTCATACTCCATTTCACATATCATACACTTTCCCTCTTTGTCATTATAGATTGTTTTACATAAAACCCCACTGTTTTCTTTTAATAAAATTGCAACTCCTCTCCCTAGCCTCCCATCCCCATTATTGTATAACATTTCCCCACTCCACCTTTTTCTTATTTCGTTCATGCATTCTTCCCTCCAGTTTGTCTCTTGTAGTAAAATCACATCTTCTCGTTTACACATTTCTTTCACTTTTTCAAATTTCCTGATGTCTATAAGCCCTCTTGCATTAAAAGACACAATTCCTAAAACCATAAAAAATATAAAAACATTCATAAAAGACATAAAAACATTCATAAAAAACATCATCTCAGTCCATATCTTCCAAGCCCTTTAGCAACTCATACTTATTTGCGCATTCAATTTCTTCATCTTTTAGCAGTTTTTTTCTTGCAGTCTCTAAATTAGGTTTTATCTTTAACGATCTTCTTCTTTTTGCTGATTTCCCCTGTGTCTCTTTGTTTCCATCCTTTTGTAAATGTCCCTCTAAATCGGCTTGCTCGTCAATACTTTGGCCTTTTGTCTCCTCTGTGTCCAATGCCTTTTGCAATTCTGCTGCTTCCAAAACACTCTTTAAACTGTCAGTCATATCCATTTGTGTCCATGTTGTCCCTTCCTGTTCCGTGACTCTGTCTATTCCATTAGTCTCATTCTCTTGTAGTTTTTCACTTTCAGATTCTGTTCTTTTTTCTTGTGTTGTTGTTTTGTCCTCTGACTGGATATTGTCTCCTTCATACATCTGCCTGCCTACCTGCTGCTCTACCTCCTCCTCCTCTTCCCCCATCCAACATTCACATTTATTTAAAACCTTATTACAATCCGGGCACTTCACAGGAGTGCAAAACTTTGCAAAGTGCCCCCTTTCCTCGCACTTATAGCACCTAAAATCAGGACAGTCTTTTACCACATGATCTGGGCTCATGCACAGCCTGCACGTTTTCACCTGATGACTGTGCATCACCCTAAAGTATTGTGGACCTTCTGCTGTCTCTATTCTTGTGCTGTACGGGAGGGACGCCACTTCTTTGGGGAATCTGGTTTTCACAAACCTCGTCCCATCTTCAATATTTGTGCCCGGATAAAACCTTCTTTTTATTTTTGAAATGGGACAAACTCCCCAATGATCCAATGTGTCTAAAATATCTTTATCAGCAACATAGACAGGAAGATGCATGAAGGAGACAACATAATCACGGTTTTGTAGCCTCTTAACTGCACAGTTTATTCCTTTAATAGTCAATTCGTCCGTTAACTCATCAGCATCTTCCTCTCTTTCAAGTGTTACTTCATATTCCTTGTTGTGTTTTGGTCTTACGGCCAAAATCTTTCCATCCCCAATCCTCTCCGTCACTGCTTTAATTACATCCATTGCTCTCACCTCTGTTGCTTGTCCTATGTCCACTGTTACAGTTGCTTCTTTTAGATAAATCCTTTTCCTTGCTTCCTTCTCCGATTGGTTTGTTTCTCGTTGTCGTCTGTCCAGTCCATTGTCATTTGCCTTCTCAACTCCGTCCGCCATTGCCAGGTCTGTCACCGTAGATCCGTCCATTGCAAAAAAAAAACTAAATAAAAAACACTCCTCCCGAACAGCTCACGCTGCTGGGAGGACAAACTAAACAAACAAAAAAGTTTAACAAAAATGTATTTAAGACAAAAACAAAAATAAAGAAAATCTGGTGAGCCTCTCTCACCAACTGCAGCCAAACACTTCCTGGAATGTACCACTATCACACATGCACAGGGTGATATGGCCGTAAGCGAAAGAGGATGTCAAGCGTTGGCTATTTAAATCAGCTGCCAAATGAAGCACTTCGAAAAGCTTACAGCACCTGGTATTCCCAGGCGGTCTGCCATCCAAGTACTAACCAGGCCCGACCCTGCTTTACTTCCGAGTTCAGATGAGATCGGGCATTTCCAGGGTGGTATGGCCGTAAGCGAAAGAGGATGTCAAGCGTTGGCTATTTAAATCAGCTGCCAAATGAAGCACTTCGAAAAGCTTACAGCACCTGGTATTCCCAGGCGGTCTCCCATCCAAGTACTAACCAGGCCCGACCCTGCTTTACTTCCGAGTTCAGATGAGATCGGGCATTTCCAGGGTGGTATGGCCGTAAGCGAAAGAGGATGTCAAGCGTTGGCTATTTAAATCAGCTGCCAAATGAAGCACTTCGAAAAGCTTACAGCACCTGGTATTCCCAGGCGGTCTCCCATCCAAGTACTAACCAGGCCCGCCCCTGCTTTACTTCCGAGTTCAGATGAGATCGGGCATTTCCAGGGTGGTATGGCCGTAAGCGAAAGAGGATGTCAAGCGTTGGCTATTTAAATCAGCTGCCAAATGAAGCACTTCGAAAAGCTTACAGCACCTGGTATTCCCAGGCGGTCTCCCATCCAAGTACTAACCAGGCCCGACCCTGCTTTACTTCCGAGTTCAGATGAGATCGGGCATTTCCAGGGTGGTATGGCCGTAAGCGAAAGAGGACGTCAAGCGTTGGCTATTTAAATCAGCTGCCAAATGAAGCACTTCGAAAAGCATACAGCACCTGGTATTCCCAGGCGGTCTCCCATCCAAGTACTAACCAGGCCCGACCCTGCTTTACTTCCGAGTTTAAATGAGATCGGGCATTTCCAGGGTGGTATGGCCGTAAGCGAAAGAGGACGTCAAGCGTTGGCTATTTAAATCAGCTGCCAAATGAAGCACTTCGAAAAGCTTACAGCACCTGGTATTCCCAGGCGGTCTCCCATCCAAGTACTAACCAGGCCCGACCCTGCTTTACTTCCGAGTTCAGATGAGATCGGGCATTTCCAGGGTGGTATGGCCGTAAGCGAAAGAGGATGTCAAGCGTTGGCTATTTAAATCAGCTGCCAAATGAAGCTCTTCGAAAAGCTTACAGCACCTGGTATTCCCAGGCGGTCTCCCATCCAAGTACTAACCAGGCCCGACACTGCTTTACTTCCGAGTTCAGATGAGATCGGGCATTTCCAGGGTGGTATGGCCATAAGCGAAAGAGGACGTCAAGCGTTGGCTATTTAAATCAGCTGCCAAATGAAGCACTTCGAAAAGCTTACAGCACCTGGTATTCCCAGGCGGTCTCCCATCCAAGTACTAACCAGGCCCGACCCTGCTTTACTTCCAAGTTCGGGCATTTCCAGGGTGGTATGGCCGTAAGCGAAAGAGGACGTCAAGCGTTGGCTATTTAAATCAGCTGCCAAATGAAGCACTTCGAAAAGCTTACAGCACCTGGTATTCCCAGGCGGTCTCCCATCCAAGTACTAACCAGGCCCGACCCTGCTTTACATCCGAGTTCAGATGAGATCGGGCATTTCCAGGGTGGTATGGCCGTAAGCGAAAGAGGACGTCAAGCGTTGGCTATTTAAATCAGCTGCCAAATGAAGCACTTCGAAAAGCTTACCGCACCTGGTATTCCCAGGCGGTCTCCCATCCAAGTCCTAACCAGGCCCGACCCTGCTTTACTTACGAGTTCAGATGAGATCGGGCATTTCCAGGGTGGTATGGCCGTAAGCGAAAGAGGATGTCAAGCGTTGGCTATTTAAATCAGCTGCCAAATGAAGCACTTCGAAAAGCTTACAGCACCTGGTATTCCCAGGCGGTCTCCCATCCAAGTACTAACCAGGCCCGACCCTGCTTTACTTCCGAGTTCAGATGAGATCGGGCATTTCCAGGGTGGTATGGCCGTAAGCGAAAGAGGATGTCAAGCGTTGGCTATTTAAATCAGCTGCCAAATGAAGCACTTCGAAAAGCTTACAGCACCTGGTATTCCAAGGCGGTCTCCCATCCAAGTACTAACCAGGCCCGACCCTGCTTTACTTCCGAGTTCAGATGAGATCGGGCATTTCCAGGGTGGTATGGCCGTAAGCGAAAGAGGATGTCAAGCGTTGGCTATTTAAATCAGCTGCCAAATGAAGCACTTCGAAAAGCTTACAGCACCTGGTATTCCCAGGCGGTCTCCCATCCAAGTACTAACCAGGCCCGACTCTGCTTTACTTCCGAGTTCAGATGAGATCGGGCATTTCCAGGGTGGTATGGCCGTAAGCGAAAGAGGATGTCAAGCGTTGGCTATTTAAATCAGCTGCCAAATGAAGCACTTCGAAAAGCTTACAGCACCTGGTATTCCCAGGCGGTCTCCCATCCAAGTACTAACCAGGCCCGACCCTGCTTTACTTCTAAGTTCGGATGAGATCGGGCATTTCCAGGGTAGTATGGCCGTAAGCGAAAGAGGACGTCAAGCGTTGGCTATTTAAATCAGCTGCCAAATGAAGCACTTCGAAAAGCTTACAGCACCTGGTATTCCCAGGCGGTCTCCCATCCAAGTACTAACCAGGGCCGACCCTGCTTTACTTCCGAGTTCAGATGAGATCGGGCATTTCTTTTTTTTTTTTTTTTTTTTTTTTAAAATAATCACATTACATTAACATTTAAATACTTCAAGAAATTTCACAAAACAATTACATTAAAATCAACATTCTTCATAACATAACATCCTCTTTGGGCATTTTCCACTTTAAACCATTTAAAACATTATACACTTCATCATTAAACACATCATAAAAGCTTGGTAACATATCTTCTCCTTTAAAATAGCAGTACAGTCTTTCTATGTATCTTTCCATTTTTCGTTTTAGTACATTCCACACATTTAAAACAACTTTTTTCTGTTTTGCTACATTTCTTCTTTCCCACACACATTTTTTAATCATCATTATAAGAAGATTTACAAACTTTTTGTTTTTGTTTTGCATATTCCATCCGAACATCACCAGAGTATTCCATTCCAATTGTTCTTCATCCCAATCTTTCAATAAATCTTTTAGCATTTTTTGGCATTTCTTGTAAAAACATTCTAATTCTTTACAGTATAAAAACAGGTGTAAAATTCCTTCATCTTCTTGAAAACAAACCTTACATGTTGCATTTTGTTCTATATGTATCTTTGTTAAAATGCACTCAGTAAAAATTGCCTTGTGTCTTATAAAATATTCAAAACATTCCAATCTTGTTTCTATTATTTTTCCTCTCATGTTTTTCCATATATTTTCCTTTTTCACACTATTCAATCTTTGTACCCAAAAGTTATTTGCTATTGGTTCTTGAAATACACTATCTCTAAAATACACATAAAAGTCTTTCAGTAAACAATCTTTAAAATTACAAAGCTTTCCTTTTAAATAGACATGTATGACTTTTTCATTCCCACATTCTTCCATATTTTCTATTCTTGTAATCCATTCTTTTGGTATGGCACCTTTGACCGTTTCAAGTTTATTTTCTATTTCCTTTACACTGTATTCCTCTTTAGCTTCTTCCATTAAGTCTACTATATATTGCTTAGGTAAAAATCCCTTTTTGAATTCATAAAGAACATCCCTTATTCTTAAAATCCCCACATCCATCCATTTTTTAAAAAATAGTTCCTTCCCTTCTTTTAAAATACTTTTATTTAAAAACAAAGGTTGATTTAATAAGTTTTCTCTTCCCTTTACTTGGTAAAATACTCCGTCTAAAAATTTCCCCCATGCACTTAAAATTTCTTGATAAAACCCTGGTAACTTTTCCGTCATCCAGTTTTTAGTTTTTAACCAAAGAATGTCTTCTCCTAAGTTAAAATTGCCAACTTTGTTTAAAAAATATTTCATAACCTTTTTCCATTCTGTTGAGTTCTCCTCTTGTAAAAGCTTTTTAACTATTTTCACTCTAAGACAATTCTTCCTTTGTTTAATATCCATCAATCCTATCCCTCCTTCTTCTGTTGCTCCTATTATTGTATTGTACGCAATTCTTGGGGGTTTCCCCTCCCATAAAAAATCTTGAACACACTTTTTCAATCTCGCTTCTATCCAACATGGCATTTCTGTTACATATAATTTATACCATAGCTTTGATGTCATTAAAACATTTAAAATTAAGGCTTTCCCCTTTAAGCAAAGTTCTCTCATCCTCCAGAAATTTAATCTTGATTCTATTCCTCCATAAAGTTAACCTCCACTCCACAGCTGCCCTGTCCTGACCTATTCATGCATCTCTAAGGACCGAGCTGTCCCGGGAGAAGCTTGCTAATATACAGAATTGGACTCAAGGCCTTCTGGGCGTTCAAAGCATTTGCAGACCTGGACAGATTTGTCCAGCCCATCACCCCCTTGTGCTGGAAAAGGGATTCATTCTCCCTATGAGCTATCAACCAAGGCTGAACCTGGACGGGGGCGTCCCGCGAGTCACTTTTAACACTCAAGGCAGGGATAGTTTGTCCCAATTGGAACGTAGCCAAGGCAGAACCTGGACGAGGGCATCCCACGTGACACTTTTAACACACAAGTTAGGGCTAATCTGTCCCAATCGGAACGTAGCCAAGGCAGGACCTGGACGCAGCAGGCATACAGCGTTGAACTAAGAAGACAGGGCTCATTTTTGTCCCCACTGAATTTACTTTTACCACACAGATAATAAATAAAAGGAATAATGAAGACACTGAACACCATTTGACCGTTAAGTTGTACAATATTTATTTATTCAGAGTCTTCTGTTTGTTCGAGCGGGCGAGCGCCCTGGCTTTTCCCTTTGGCAGGGCGCCATGGCAGCGTCCTCCTGCTGGTTCCCTCCTGGAAAAGAGACACATAAAGGGTAGTTAGCCAATGCCACACGTTCTGCTGTCCACGCCAAAGAGAATGTGATTTTTACCAGGGGAGAGACGGAAGTCTCCGTCCTCTTGCGCCCTTTCCGCGGGGGGCTTTCAGTGCCCGCTGCCTCCCCATCCTCCTCCTCCTCCTCCTCCTCCTCCACCAGGGCCCTTTCAAAGAGTCTGCGGCGCTCGCGTGCTTGGAGAGGTCCGAGGTGAAGTGCGTAGAACTTATCTGAGGTTGAAGTGTCATGGCACATGAATTGCGCCACCTTGCGGCGATCCTCTGAAGAGTGTGCATTCTTTGCCTGCGTCGGAGAGAGACAGAAGCTTGATTAGGATAGAAGCCGCCGCTGGTAGTTACAGGGGCGTCACAATGCCTACTCACATGAGTCGCGATCGCAGTGCGTACGTCAGTAAAGGTGGGTTTGCCTGGAAGGCCCATACTGAGCCAAGCAGACTGAAAGTACTTGTTCAGGGTCCGACAAGGACTGGCTCTGGAAGTGAAAAAGAAATAGGTAGCCTGGCTCCCTCCGGGGAGACCAGCCCGCAGCGCCAAAAACCTGCGGAACCAGCTGTATTCCTCCCTGTTTAGGGACAGCTGAGCCGCCCCAAAGGCTCTGTTTGTTTTGTGAGTGGTAATCTGCCATCAGAGAACAAGCAGTGAATGAGTGAGTGAGAGAGAGAGCATGCTACTGGTGACCCCCACCTTACTTGCGCCATACTCACGTTAATGACATAAGCAGACTCGTCGGGGCTTCTGGAGGCCTCTTCAACCTCCTGGATTGTGAGATTCTGGAAGACTCCACAGCGGTGCCCAGAGATGGAGGTTAGGTAGCCAGTCAGAAAGCCATAGAAGCGCCACTGTTGCCTAGTGCTTGGGTTGGATTCGAGGCTATCTGGTGAAAGACATTAGACAGATTAGACCACCGACGGTTCTATTTCCTTTCTGGGTCACCAACAGCTCTTGGCTGCTGGTGACTTGTACTCCGGGGCGCCAGCAGCTCAAACAACAGCTGCTGGTGGCCCGGAGAGGAAATGTGCGTTTCTTCTTCAGGGGCACCAGCAGTTCATGGACTGCTGGTGCCCCTGAAGAAGAAACGCACAACTCCTCTCCGGGCCACCAGCAGCTGTTGGTTCATCCAGCCACGTCGGTCTGCCCCCCTTCCCCCCCGAATGAGTCCCATTCGCGGGGGAGAGGGGCAGACAGACGTGGCTGGATGAACCAAGGGCTGTTGGTGCCCCGGAAGAACGAACAGGGGGAATCGCTGGAACGGCGGAAGGGCTTGCTTACCTAGCAGGGCGGGAATTTTCCTCCCAGCGGTCCGGTGACAGCGCACCAGACTGGCCTTGGGGATCAGTCGGCTTTCCTTCGCCTGCTTGGTCCTTACCTCGTGCACGACGACACGCCGGCGTATGCCGCGGATGAGGGCTCTGACCTCCCTTCGAATCAGAACCAGAGCCGTGCTGGAGAGCTGACAGGCGGCCGGCGGCGTCTCCGAGAGGTAGTCTAGGAACTGAGCCACGTTCTTCAGGTAGTGCTGCCTGGTGGGCTCGGCCATGCGCGTCTGACCTAGCCGGGCGGCCCACGCTCGGATTCGGGCTGGTTGGTTGAGGAAGAGGAAGTCCCCTGGCTCCGCGGTGCCCCTGGCCATGTAACCAAGGAAGGCTTTGATTCTCCCCAGCTTCGAAGTGACGTTGTTCCGCAGGCGGGGGGTGGGCTCGCTGCCCAGTTGGTACCCTTCGAACTCCCCCAAGAGAAGGTCTGTGGAACGAGCACAACCAAGAGTCAACTTCCCCGAAGCCACACACCCAGCAGAGCGACAGTGACGTGCCTGAAATATACTCAACTCAGCGCGGGGACGTGGTCCGGGAACGGGTAGGCAGTGGGCTCCAAAGCCTCCGGAGGCTCGGGGGGCGTCGGACCTCCGGCCGCCCCTCGCCCGGGAGGCGGTGGTGCAGGAGGCGACCTGGTTCTCCTGGCCCTCTTCCTCCTCCTTCTCCCCCCTTCTCCCTTCCTTAGCTCTCGGTAGAGGCGTGTGATTTGGAGCAGGGTGGACCGCATCTTGGTAACCTGTTTCCCCAGGTCCGTGAGCTGAGCCTGTATGCGCTCGGTGGCGCGCCTGCAGCCGCGGTCGGCGCACGGGCGGCCGGCCTCTGGGTCCTCCGAGTCCCGCTCCCCCTCGGAGGACGATGCTAGCTGGGACACGACAGGGATTGCAGGCTGGGTGGACCGCAGCCACTGCAACTCCCGAGCTACTTTCCGGCGTTTCGCCCTCCCCATAGCCTCTTTCCTTCCCGAGGTCGAGAGCTCCGCGTGCTGCCTCAAGTGCCTGTCTAGGCGGGCTGGCGTCCGGCGACATCCCGGGACCGGGCACGGTGTCTTCCGCGTGTCCACGCGGCCGGCGGCCAGCGCGAGAAGCAGCCGCTTCTCGTCCGAGTTGGCCACCTTGTGAACGGCCGTCAGGTGAGGCGCAAGCCGGCTGTACACGTTGAAGCATAGGGCACATTCAGCCATGACCGTGCCAGAGCCAATGCAGAGGGGGAAAGGGGCCCGCACGCCACGTGCGGCGGTTAATAAGCGGCCGGAGGCGGCGTCCACTTCCGCGTCATGACGTTGGTGGACCCGTATTTCTTAAAGGGGAAGGACACCCCCCCGCACCAGGAGGTGTAAGCCGATGCCCTACGGAGATCCATTCGGTTCAAGCCTTCTCTTGTTACGACTTCTCAAGTAGGGGGGAGAGGGGTGTCCACCTCACTCCCTTCCCCCCTTTTCAAAGGAACCAGAGGGGGTGTCCCGTTAAACAATTCACCCCACCGCCCCTTCATCGTTGCCCCGGTCAGCGGTTCGACACCTCTCTCTCTTGTCACGACTCGAGTTGGGGAAGGGGTGTCCCACCTCACTCCCTATCCCCCCTTCATTTTGCTGTTCTGGCCAGCGGGAGCTTTTCCACAGCCATCCACGTTCACTTTTTCCACCCCAAAAAGGGGATTGATTGTTTGAGCCCCATCGGGGGGGGACAGCTCCACACGCGCCAGCCGCGGGAGCTTTTGTGACCTGCTACAACCAACATGGGATACGCACCAACCATCGAAAGGGGAGTTCAGACAGCCCGTAACCCCGGCACCACTGACCCTGGCACGTTTCACCTCGCCGGAGTCCACTAGCTTCCCCTCCCAACCAACCACCCTCACTCCCCCGGGAGCAGGGTAGGCGGGGTGGGGGTCAGCCGGGAGCCAGCAAGGATAAACCCAGGGGGTGGGCGGCGTTGCGGGCGGGCGGGCGGACGGACGGGATGCAGACGCACACACTCGGGCGGGGGTAGAATCGAAGCCCACACCAGCTCGTTCCCTACGCTGCCCCTGGGGCCTCGATTCACCACGCCGGGTGACTCGACCGAACCCACCGAACATCCCCCAGCCCTCGCAGGGCGAGGGGCGTGGGGCGGGGGCACGGGCCGAGTATCGGCGCGGGGGAAACGGAGTCCAGGGGGGCGGGCTGGCGGGCGGGCTGAGCAGCAGACAAGCTCTGGGTCATTTAGCCAGACGGGCCATCTGGGTCCTTTACCCACAGATCGGGGCGGGAAGGGGGGGGCGCTGTGTGCGGAGGGACACCCCCACGCCTCCCTGATACAGCGCCCAGGACGGGGAGGATCTGCCACACCCATAGAGGCCGACCCCATTGGTGCTTTGGGGGGCCTGGGTGGGGGCCTAGCCCCTGGGGCGCCACACTAGCTCCTATCGATCAGTCACCGTGGGGTCTGGCGACTGGACTGTCAGAGACTAAGTCCATATTTTTACGCCTTCCCCGAAACCCTGATGGCAGGTCAGAGATTGTGGGTGTCGGGCAAAAACCTCCAGGCGCGGGACGTCCCGACAAGTAGGCCGGGAAGGGTGGTCTCCCGTCGGGCATGGTTTGGTGGGCTCGGGCCTGGGTCTAACCAACGCCCCGGTGAGCGCCAGGCATAACGTATTCCTGTTGGACCTTTGGCGCTAGATGCGTAAAGATGTGCCGCTGGTGAACCATCGATGGAGCCGCTGGTGAACCATTAATGGGGGCCTCTGAGATCCAGCGTTGGGGAGGCCTGTGCCCCGCGCGCTCTGCCCGGGGCACACACACCCTTCTCGGGGAGCGACCCCAGCCCCTCTCCCTGGCCTGGGGCCTCTGAGATCCAGCGTTGGGGAGGCCTGTGCCCCGCGCGCTCTGCCCGGGGCACACACACCCTTCTCGGGGAGCGACCCCAGCCCCTCTCCCTGGCCTGGGGCCTCTGAGATCCAGCGTTGGGGAGGCCTGTGCCCCGCGCGCTCTGCCCGGGGCACACACACCCTTCTCGGGGAGCGACCCCAGCCCCTCTCCCTGGCCTGGGGCCTCTGAGATCCAGCGTTGGGGAGGCCTGTGCCCCGCGCGCTCTGCCCGGGGCACACACACCCTTCTCGGGGAGCGACCCCAGCCCCTCTCCCTGGCCTGGGGCCTCTGAGATCCAGCGTTGGGGAGGCCTGTGCCCCGCGCGCTCTGCCCGGGGCACACACACCCTTCTCGGGGAGCGACCCCAGCCCCTCTCCCTGGCCTGGGGCCTCTGAGATCCAGCGTTGGGGAGGCCTGTGCCCCGCGCGCTCTGCCCGGGGCACACACACCCTTCTCGGGGAGCGACCCCAGCCCCTCTCCCTGGCCTGGGGCCTCTGAGATCCAGCGTTGGGGAGGCCTGTGCCCCGCGCGCTCTGCCCGGGGCACACACACCCTTCTCGGGGAGCGACCCCAGCCCCTCTCCCTGGCCTGGGGCCTCTGAGATCCAGCGTTGGGGGGGGGGCCGTGCCCTGCACGCTCTGCCCGAGGTACACGCACTCTCCGGCGGCAAGCGCTGGTTCCAAAGGACCCCCTAGATTTGCACCTAATCACCAGCCGTGCCCGGGCACCCCACTATTAAGCCCGGGGACACTAACTCCTCCAAACCGCATGGATCAGACAGACGTGCTGCTGGTGACCCAACTGGCCAAGACGTACCGCTGGTGACCCAATCGGTCTTTGGGTTTGTGAATGGGTCACCACCGGCCCTGGGCTCGTGTATGGGGCACCAGCCGCACGTCGTTCTAGCCTCCGTCTGCGATGGGGTCTTATGTTTGCTGCGGGGTGATGGACGCTGGGAGACGGGTTAGCAGCTCAGAAATGGACCCTTGACTCCCGTGTACCCCCTAACTCCCATGGTGTTCAGACCACTGGCCTTGCCCGGATTTGAACGCTTGTTTTCGGGTTAGCTTTGCTGGCCAAGAGGCCTGGATCCTTGGAAGGACCAGGGCAGCAGTGCGCATTTGGTTTGCCCGGATTTGAACGCTTGTTTTCGGGTTAGCTTTGCTGGCCAAGAGGCCTGGATCCTTGGAAGGACCAGGGCAGCAGTGCGCATTTGGTTTGCCCGGGTTTGAACGCTTGTTTTCGGGTTAGCTTTGCTGGCCAAGAGGCCTGGATCCTTGGAAGGACCAGGGCAGCAGTGCGCATTTGGTTTGCCCGGGTTTGAACGCTTGTTTTGGGGCAACGGGGCCCTCGTTAGACCCCTGGTTCGTTCAACCGCGAAATCGAAAATTGCACTAAGTCCTTCATTTGAGTCTGTTATCGAAACCTCGACGGCAGGTCAGCGAAACCCAGGGACGCGCTACCCCCCCTCCAGGCGCGGGTCATGCCGGAGAGAGTGGTCTCTTCCCGGGCATGGCTTGGTGAGCTCTCCCCCTGGTCCAACCAACGCCCCCGGTGAGCGCACTTAGGTCTCAGCTGGTGCGTAAATGGTGCCGCTGGTGAACCATTGGCCTCCGAGGCTTCATGTCACGCGCTCTCTGCCCAATACACCCTCACTTATCCCGGGCAAGCACTGATCACCAAAGACCCCCCCCTGGCTCTTTCTGACCCATCGCTTACCGTTGGTGACCCAAATAGGCCTTTGCGCGCGGTGGCCTGCCATGGACTCCTGACTCCCATGGTGTTCAGACCACTGGCCTCGCCCGGATTTGAACGCTTGTTTTCGGGTTAGCTTTGCTGGCCAAGAGGCCTGGATCCTTGGAAGGACCAGGGCAGCAGTGCGCATTTGGTTTGCCCGGATTTGAACGCTTGTTTTCGGGTTAGCTTTGCTGGCCAAGAGGCCTGGATCCTTGGAAGGACCAGGGCAGCAGTGCGCATTTGGTTTGCCCGGATTTGAACGCTTGTTTTCGGGTTAGCTTTGCTGGCCAAGAGGCCTGGATCCTTGGAAGGACCAGGGCAGCAGTGCGCATTTGGTTTGCCCGGGTTTGAACGCTTGTTTTCGGGTTAGCTTTGCTGGCCAAGAGGCCTGGATCCTTGGAAGGACCAGGGCAGCAGTGCGCATTTGGTTTGCCCGGATTTGAACGCTTGTTTTCGGGTTAGCTTTGCTGGCCAAGAGGCCTGGATCCTTGGAAGGACCAGGGCAGCAGTGCGCATTTGGTTTGCCCGGGTTTGAACGCTTGTTTTCGGGTTAGCTTTGCTGGCCAAGAGGCCTGGATCCTTGGAAGGACCAGGGCAGCAGTGCGCATTTGGTTTGCCCGGGTTTGAACGCTTGTTTTGGGGCAACGGGGCCCTCGTTAGACCCCTGGTTCGTTCAACCGCGAAATCGAAAATTGCACTAAGTCCTTCATTTGAGTCTGTTATCGAAACCTCGACGGCAGGTCAGCGAAACCCAGGGACGCGCTACCCCCCCTCCAGGCGCGGGTCATGCCGGAGAGAGTGGTCTCTTCCCGGGCATGGCTTGGTGAGCTCTCCCCCTGGTCCAACCAACGCCCCCGGTGAGCTCATCCATAGCGTTTGCCAGCGGTCGTTCCAAAGACCCCCCCCGCTAGAGACCCACCATCCCCCAAATGAGTGTTAGTTGTTTCAAACAGCAAAAAAATAAAATCAATGCATTTCGTTTTCAAAATGATTTTTTTTTTACTTTCTCTTATTAGATCATCCCACATCTTTTCTGTTGCTTTTCTTTCATTTTTACCAATTAAAATTCCTAAAATTTTCAGCTCTTCTACTTCTCTAAATTGAAAACAATCTGTTAAAATATCTGCTTTACCAAACCTCATATATTGTGTTTTATTTTCATTTATTTTGCTTCCTGTTCCCTTACAAAACTCCTGTACTTTTTTCATGGCTTCTTTTACACTCTTTTTCTCCTTCACTATTATTGTTGTATCATCAGCATACTGGTATATTTTTCCTTCATCCTCCTCTTCTTCTATTTTTATTCCTTTAATTTTAGTTTCTTGTTTTATTGCTAACCCTAATGGTTCTGCGATTAGGGAATATAATAGTGCTGAAAGAGGACATCCTTGTCTAATTGATCTTGTAATTTTAAAACAATCTGTTAAAAAACCATTACATTTTACTTTTGTAAAAGCCCCTTTATATAAAATTTTAATCCAATTAATAAAATTCTCTCCAAATCCAAATGTTTTGAGTACATCAAATAAATAAGTATGTTCTACTCTGTCAAAAGCCTTTTCAAAATCTACACTAATTAAAAAACCATTCATCTTCTTTTCTTGCAAATAATCTATTGTGCTTTTAATACTCATTGTTACATCTGCTATATCTCTCCCTTTTATTGCATATGCTTGGTTTGATTTAATTAATTTAGGCATTACTTCCTTTAATCTATTCGCTAAAACTTTTGCTAAAATCTTTAAATCTGTATTCAACATTGTTATTGGTCTATAATTTTGTAATTCAGTTTTTGCTCCTTTTCTTTTATATATTAACTTCATTAATCCCATCCCCATTCTTTCATTCATCTCTTTACATTTAAAAATGTCTTTAAAAACTTCTTTAAGTATTCCTTTTAAAATATCTTTAAAAACAATATAAAATTCATTTCCTATTCCATCTATACCTGGACTTTTCTTTTTATTTAGTTGATTTATTGCAATTTCAATCTCTTCTTCTTCTATTTCTCTGTCACATTCTTTGTTGTCATCTTTTTCTAGTTTTACTTTTATATAATTTAGAATCTTCCTTTCTTTTTCTTCATCAATACCTTTTGCTTTAAATAGATCTTCATAAAAATGCTTGATTTCTTCTAGTATTTCTATGTTTCCTTTCGCAATTTTTCCATTCCTCCCTTTAATTTCCTTTAGTATTCCTGCTTTACCTCTTTGCTTCTCTAAATCAAAAAAGAATTTCGTGCATTTTTCCCCTTCTACTGTGTATTTAGATCTGCTCCTTAACATTGCCCCCTTATATTTGTCTTCTTCTAAATCTCGTAATTTTTGCTCTATTTCTTTGATTTTTTCAATATCTTTATTTTCCTTGTTTAATTCTTTTTCTAAGGATCTTTTAACTTCTTTTTCTGTATACTTTTTACATCTTTGTAGTACTGCGCAATATTTGATTGTGTATTTCCTGATTTGATATTTTGTGTTTTCCCACCATATCCTTTTATCTTCATCATACATTCTATTTTCTTTTTCATTCTCTATTATTTCTTTGACTTTTTGAACATAATCTTGATTTTTTAAAATGGTTGTGTTTAAAATCCAAGTCCCTGGTCCTTTTTGTATGTTTTCTATATTCACTTTAAAATGCAAGAGCTTATGATCACTAAAACTGTTCTCTTCATACTGTATGTTTTCTATAAAATTTTCAATATTTCTAGTACATAAAATAAAATCTATTCTCGTTTGACATATAAAATTCCCCACTATTTGTCTCCTTGAAAACTCTCTTTTTTCTCTATTCCTTTCCCTCCATATATCTATTAAACTATTTTCCTTTATTAACTCATTTAGTTGCTTTCTTCCTATATCCGATTTAAAAACCATTCCATCAGCCATATCTTGTTTTCTAAAAACAGTATTAAAATCTCCCATCATTATTATTTCTTTAAAACCTTTTAATACTTTATTTAAAACCTCAAAATATTCTTTTTTGTCTTTATCTTCTGTTGGTGCATGTATATTTGCTATTATTAATTCATGTCCTTCATAGTTCACCTCTATTACTAAACATTTTCCATAATTATCCCTATACACAATTCTTTTAAAGTTTAAAACATCTTTCCTTATTAAAAAAGCAACACCTCTTCCAGATTTACCATCACCATTATTATATATTATATCCCCTTGCCACAACTTTTTAAAATCATTCATTGCATGTTCTTTCCAGTTTGTTTCCTGTAAACCTATCACTTCCTTGTTTTTACATTTCTCTCTTATTTTCTCAAATTTATCTTTTCCCATCAGTCCCCTTGCATTAAAAGACACACAGTTTAAAACCATTAAAATAAATAAAAATGAAATTAAAAACCTACACATCCTCATTGTCCTTCATCTCCTTCCAACGCTCTCAACCAACAACTCCTTCCGTTAAAAGAGACAAAGATTAAAAGCATTTTAAAATAGATAAAATATTTTAAAAACATCATTTTTCTTTATCTTCTTCCAGTCCCCTTAACACTTCATACCTATTTACATATTTAGCTCTGTTCTTTGTTAAAACTTTTTTCTTTGCCATGTCCAAGTTTGGTTTTACCTTAAAAGTTCTTCTTCTTAAAAATCCTCTTTCCACTTTGTTCTTATCCACATTTTCCATCCTTGTTTCTTCATCATTTGCCATTCCTTCAGCTTGACCAGTCTTTCTTAGTTCCTCTTTTTCCACCGTGCTTAAAAAAGTTTTAAAACTGTCCGATATTTCCATTTGTGACCACTGTCCATCCTGTCCTGATAACTGTACTTCATTCTCTTCATTTTCGTTTTCTCCTTCCTTTTTTTCATTGTTATTCATTTCCTCCTCCATTGTCCTTTCTATTGCTTCATTATCTTCTTCCCTTTTGTTGTTTTCTTCATGCACCTGCCGGTCCCGATCTTCTCCTCCTCCTTCCTCTCCTTCCATCCAGCATTCACACTTGTTTAAAAAATTTTTACATTCCGGGCACCTGACAGTGATACAGTGTCTTGCAA